>NW_026878018.1:0-235114 GCF_032173495.1 Musca vetustissima | reverse complement strand
AAGCACAACAAAATTAGATACGCGACGGCCTTCAGAACAACAAAAACAACAACAAGAATGTGTACAACAACGTTGGGTTACATACAATAGCAGTAGGCTAAAATGGACAAATGTATGACAACCCTGGCTACAACAAACCAGAAAGCAAACTTTGTTATGATAGAACAGAAGCAGCAGCAGTCAGCCAGCCATCCAGCGAGCCCCAGCACCATAACAAGCCAGCCAAATGCAAAAACCACCCTACGTCAATAACCACAGAAAACAGACGTTTGCCATACTTAATCCCCTCGCCGATCGAACAGACCAACAAAGCTCATTCAGCCACCACGGTAGCAGAAACAAAAACAAGGCTAACCTTTTTTCCCACTTCTCCCCCCGGAAAGAGAAGGCAAAACAAAACAGCCATGTACGAACAAATAAATTGTAAACAAAGAACGAACAGCAACAAAAAAAAAAACGAAAAAGCCGGTGGTTGTTGGAAGTCGTCTCTAGATTTGTATTACACATCTGATTTCCACATTCAGATACTTGGGAAATGTCCAGAAGTATTTCAACGGGATGAAACTGGGAATACATACCAAAAAACGGAAAACTTTGTTGTGGACACATCAACAGGATGATGATGCTGAGCTCTGAGCAATGATGAGATGAATGAAGAGCATAGCCAAAAGTTTATTACTCTCATTTTGGATGTGTGAAGAGAAGTGAAGTCCAATGAGAATTATTGAGGTTGAATGGCTGGCTGGCTATGGCAAGCAATTAGCAACCCCTTAAACAGGACAAGGACTATTTTTGACATGTTGGAAATTAACTTTTTTTTTTATAAACTTAAAAAAATGTTTAAAAATATAACTTTTAATAAAATAGTCTTTAAGAAAAAAATTAAAAGATTTTAGATCCAGATCTAGTGGAGAGATAATATATTTTCTTGAAATTCTATAATAAAATTCATTAAAACAGAATATTAAACAAGTAAATATGGTGCTCCACCACGTGGTGTGCACTCAAAATCTGAAATCGCTCAGGATCTTTATATGTGGACAATGCTTCGCAAATACAGACAGTAAGGAACATCAACATACCGAAAAAATGTCTATCCGATATGACAAATTATTTACCACTTCTTTGAGAAAATTCGGATAAAATCATACAATAACGGAAATGGGGCTTGGAATTTTTAGGCAATTGTCCTTAAAAATAACCCGTAATGCGAATTTTTTAGCCACTACAATGGGAAAAGGCGGGTAAAACTTTAAAAATATTGACAATGAGAAGCTACCATTATATGGAGGCTTTGTCAAAACATGAACCTATGTTGATAATTTTCTGTACATATTGGCATACGTATACCAAAATGTACATGGACCTTTTATACCAAAATTACATCCACATCGGACGAAAAATGGGCTAAGCCTCAAAATGCCGAAAATGTGTCGGTAACGTAATATTAGAACTGTACCAAAACGTAGACCGTTAATAATAATTTTTGGTAGGAAGATTTGGCACCTCATGAATGCCTGAAAAATCAAATTAGAACCAATTCGGTTGAAAAACGTGCCAAAAATACCGAATAATTTGGGTGTTCAAAATTTAATTTGTCAGCTCTTCTTGCCAGCAGTCAGCATGTTCAAAATACCTTGAACAGAATTTTGTATTACGGAAGATTTGCTCGTTGGAGTGTTTTAAGATAAGAGTCTAAAATCCTGCATGCAACGCTGATAAGACTGTTGTTGTTGGTGTTGAGATTTTATGACACACACGATGGGAAAACTCTCCACAGATAGTGGAGAGTACAAATAGTTTATTTATAAGTATTTTGTGTTTGAGATTATGCTAAGCAAGAGTTGTTTAAGTAGAACCTAAGGATAAATATTTTACAATAAAATCAGTGTCTTATAACCACTCAACAAGAACGGGAGCACCGTGGCTGTTTGTGCATTTTATAGTGGTGTTCCATTATATGGGGGGCTATCCTTAAACATAGGCCAATATAATTTTTGGTAGAGAAATTTTCTACTCAATAAGTATGCAATATATTAAATTGCTTCCAAATTGGTTAAAACACGTGTTCAAGTTCCACAAAATACAGAACAGTGGAATGTAGCTTTATACGGGTCTATACGAAAAAGTGAATTAATATTTTTAATTTTTAGTAGGAACTTTTACTACCTAATGAGAAATCGAAGTCCAAAAATTCTCGCAATACCGAATATTGGTATTGTGAGACTTTTCCGAAATTCGAAATTACCATTGTATGTTGTATATCCATCTAATGTATAAGTTCTCAATGCCAAACATTTTATGACTTAGTAAAAAATTATTCGATGTTTACAAGCAATAAAAACAGAGAATTAAGTCCAACTTTGCTTTAACTTCTCTTAGCAATAATGGTTAAGGATCATTGATATATAATTAATTAGAATGTACAGAGGGCATAGTAAGACATTTCGACAAATCGTTGTTAGTTAACGACCAAGATTTTTCAAAATTAATTTCCTTCACGAATTTTGTAGTTTTTATGTTTTAGAATAATATTAGGTTAGGGAAAATGAAATCCATTATTTTTATATAAACTATTATATCGGAATGTCCGATTTGTACAGATATGCACCGTTTTGTTGTATGATTTGTTGCCATTTTAAAGGTAACTTCATAATGCCTCTCCCATAGAAATACTGCTTTCTATTTGCAAAAAACTCTAGTATTCGATTTTCAGAATCTTCCCTAGATACCAATTTGTTATCATAAAAGAAATTTTGCAATGCAAGACAAATATGATAATCGCATGGTGCCAAGTCCGGACAGTATGGCTGAAGCATTAAAACTTCCCAACCGAACTCCTGAAGTTTCTGGCGAGTCACTGTAGATATGTTTGGCCTAGCGTTGTCCTGGTGGAACACGACACCTCACCTATTGGCCAATTCTGGTCAATTGCTATTTCAAACGGTCCAGTTGTTGACAGTAGAGATCAGAATTTAGCGTTTGGCCATATGGCAGCAACTCATAACAAATAATCCCCTTCCAGTCCCACCAAATGCTCAACAGAACCTTCTTGGCCGTTAGTTCTGGTTTAGCCACAGGGTTATCGTATGTGATCCATTTCTCATCTCCAGTCACTATCCATTTAAGAAATGGGTCTATCTCATTCCGTTTGGACAAGGCTTCGGAGATTTAAATTCGATCCATTCTATTTTGTTCTGTTAATTGGTGTGACACCCAAACATCGAGCTTCGTTTTGAATCCAGATTTGTGTAAATTATTTAAAACTATTTTTAGCTCCTGGGTGATGTTACGACTGCTAACATGCCGGTCAACTTCGATAAATTCTCCAATTTCATCGACATTTTCGACGAAAAATAATGGACATATTGATTTTTTAAAAAGTCTCTGAATTTGTATTCTACTAATTTTGAATATAGATATTACTTAATATTTGTTGCTTCAAAATTGTAAATGAGAATACGTGAACTTGAATTCACTGTTCTATTTTTAAATAAAAATTCCTCCCCCAATTGAATTGCGTGTCGGAAAACAAACATTAGTTGTGTGGATAAGATAAAACTAAGATGAGATAAGAGAAAACACAATGGACCGACCGGTGATATCATGTTTGTTTAAATTAGGAAACACAAAAAATGATTGCAATTTTCTCATCGAAAATGTTTGGTAATAATAAGTAACACAACTGTTTTAAAATTCGTACAATAATAGTTTCAAACATTTGTGAAGAAGAATAAAGAAATCTACGGATTTGATTAATTTCGGACGACTAGCTAATCAGTATTACTTTCGATATGCGTGAGTCGTTCGAAGATATTACAAAAAAAGGAATTATATTATGTGTTTCAAAAATTTAAGGTCTATCAATATGTAACATTTTGACCAGGTAAGAGAACCCATAGTCGGCTTTAAGCAATTTTGCTACCCAACACTGAAACTGATTTATGTTTAATAAAAATATTACGAACAGCATTTAAATCAAATTCACGATACATTTTCCCTGATTAAGATTTTTAAAGATAAAACGAAAAAACCAGACAACCAGTTTAAAGGTTCGTAAATAATTGAAATCTTATTCTCCATACTTTTCATCTTTCACATAAAATTTAGAAAAGTTTTTTAGCGCTATCTCTTTGTGGCTAAGATAGGTGAAGGAAGTAAGTTGGTTATTATTATTATTTTTTTTAACCGTCACTTCCCTCAAAAGATATCGTACCATCAAGTCCTCCAGACAGACTAATTTTGTAATCCAATTACAAATTGTCAATAAAATATTTGATTCAAAAACCTTCATTAGTCTTAGGGCATAGAATTGTTATATTTATTTTTATATAACAGTTCTATGCAGTCGCTTCAGTCGGAGACCAGTGGTCATTGTTTTCAAACTAAAAAAATGAGGGAAAACATTCTCCAGTGAACTGTTATGATTGATTTCAACACCCAGTATCATCTCCATCCTTTCGAAAATTAGATCAACTTATTACAAGTATCGGTTAGATGGTTTTGAGGTCCAGGTTTATCAAGATACACAGTTCCAGCTTTGTAGTATATCTTATATATTTCACCAATGTAGTAGCTAAGGGTGGCTTTACAGTGACATCGATCATAAGTACCTGTCACCAAACAAGGCATTCATTGGTAAGTATGGGACGCATAACGATATCTTACAACCAGTATATAGTTCTTGTCATTAGACCTTTCCTGGAAAGCTCCTCGACTACTAGGATTTTATTTCCGAATAGAATTCTATGGTTGATATCATGCGCTTCGTGGAGAAGAGTAAATACCACATTGACTGATATCCAATATTCTTGGTAAGAAATGTCTGTGTTGATGTTAGCTTGATGGATTAAATTCAGTTTTATATTGTTGAAAGCTTCCTCTATAGATGAGGTGTAGAGCTGTATCGACAGATTTTCCTTTAATGTAGGCGTATGGATAATTTTATTTACATCTAGGGATTTTGAGTGACCATTCTATATTCTATATAACCTGAGAAGCGCCAATTATAAATAATTTTTTTAAGTTTAAAATAGCCGGAATTTAAGATTTTTTTCACAAAATATTGTTTGTAACATATTTTCAACATTGTAGAGGTTTTTAATCTTTGAAAGCCTATATCACGAGAAGTGAAAAATTTCTCCGACGCACAAAAAAATTGACTTTTGGTGAAAATTTCTAAAAAAAAGTCTTAAGCGTTAATAAGAAAATTTTGAAATTGTATCATTATGACCTTTTTCTTCTCTTCAAAAATTTGTGTTTAAGATTTGAATTATGCCACGGATTTGAATTGTATATTACCTTTATTTTTTTGATCCACAATAATATTTGTTTGTAGCTATTTTGATGTTGTTGTATATATTCCACACCAATAATTCAGGCAGATGGTGTAATTTGACACTAAATAATTCACTAAATCAGTATTAATTTATTTTTCCTTTATAAATATTTTCACAATTATTTAATAATTTGTTTGGCAACACAATTTTTCAAAATTAATTTGCACGAGCACTGTCAAAGAAAAATTAAAAAAAAAACAATTAAAAAAAAAACAAAGAAAAACACTTTAATTAGCCATATTTAAATCGAATTTCAAAAGACACGGTAACCCTTGATTTGATTTTCGCAAATAAATATCGAATTGATGAAGAGCGCCAACAAAGACAATTGCCATTATGTTTTATTTGCTGCTGCCGTAGTTTTTGTTGCTGTTGGTTTAACAAAGAGCCAAAGCGACGACTGCGGACAGAGCAACGTTTCTGTCTGCTGCGATTGTTATGCGGTTATTGTTGTTGTATTTCCATTATTTCCCTCTTTGTTGTCTGTACACAAGGAAGAAGAACGAACACGACAGGTGCACACGTTCACAATAACGTGGGGATAGAGTACACAAAAACTATTTTAAATAAATTCCAGTTATGTTGGGGATATTACAATTTGAATTTTTACGAATTTCTTTGTTAATTTTTAAATAAAATTTAGGATATTTTTTTCAGATTTTTTTCACTTCTTAACACAACATCCGTCCATCATCCACCGAGAACACTGAAATGACGGCCAAGTTTAGTCAAACACAAATGCGGCGACGGAAACTTCATTTGCAACATAACATACACACACACAGCCACTCACTCACAAGTTGTATATAATTGGCGCTCTCTTTTTCGTCGGTCTCTCTGATAAACACTCAACGCAAGAGACAAACACTTTTGGGGGGAAAACAAAACACACTTTGCAAAATGAATAAACCGAAAAAAAAGGTTCCTTCTTTATTCTTTGCTCTCTTTTATCTATCTCTTGCGAAAAAATTTCTTTTTTTCTTTTGTTTAATAAAAACCAAACATTTTCTTGTTGTTATTCTTTCACTAGTTTTGTGGCAGCAATCGCATAATTATTTACAGCGGTTTCACACTGCTTGGTTTTGTTAACATCACATCTCTTATTTGATTAAGAATTTCCAATTGGAATTTATCTGTATTATTGTTGTGTTCTTTTTTCACACAATTGTCTGGTCATACCGCACTGTTATTTGCAAAGCTAATGTTGTGTTGGTACTTTTGACTTGGGGGATTTGTGTAAGATTTTCCGCACGCGAGCTTACCGACCGTTTAACGCCGCAACACAACACAAATAAAACTGTTTAATTCTCCACTCCAACGAAACAACAACACCACAACTCAAAGATAAATAATGGGTAACAAATACCTGGACATTGCCAGATAGAAATAATGGCTGTAGATAGTGGTGACTGGTAGTGTGACGCATAATGTATGACAACATTTAGCAGCAATGCTTTTTTGATTGTGTATGAGTTGTTAAAGCTATGTTTACATTCACGTCTGAATAGTGTTTCACTTTGATACAATTAGTTTTGGGACATGACACTATATCGTGTTTATGATGGCAAGTATGAAATTTATAATTAAATCCGATCATTATCTCTGTTTGCTATTTAGGCAAATGACTTGAGAAAGAAAAAAAATGTGAAAGCAGAAAATAGTAGGGGAGAGGGGGGCACCTTTGAACGTGGGGCAGCTTTGAACAGCGCTCATAAAATCTTGGTTTAATATTTTTCCGACCCGCAACCACATTTTTGTATATGGCAATCTTGTTCTCTATATGCGTAAACCACTTTGGCTTGCTTTTTCAGTTGTCGAAAAATTGTGCATGGGTGACCATGTTTTCACAGTGTAATTGTAAACTTTTATTCATTTGGTTTTAAGGGCGCAGGAAGAATTCTGTGATAGTTTTCTTTCGTCAAACAAATTTTTTGCATTCCAACAATCATTTCAAACATAACTAATGTAATTTCTTTCATATATATTTATTACAAAAAAAGTTATTTTAAATTTCCGTAAAATGCCATGGGTGGGGCACCTTTGAACATGCCCATTAAACTCGAGTAAAAAAAGGAGTTTATAACATTTGGCTTCGATTTCTCAAAATTTCAAATGGGCTAATATGATTACGAAATTAACTGTATTTTTCACCATATTAATTTTTGTTTTTAAGTCATTTTATGTTTTAATAACTTTTGATCTAAATTTTTTAAATTTTGAACATTTTTATATATTTTTTAATGAATTAATGCATTTCTGATATGTATGAATAAAATACATACATATTTGAACATAAACACAGTAAAAAACCATGTCGTTCAAAAATGCCAACCCCTGTTCAAAGGTGCCCCCCTGGGGGGGCAGTTTTGAACACTTTGAGTTCGTCCATTAAAACAGTAATAAAATATATTTATCAAGCTTATAGTATGTCATATGTATACTCATTTTAAAGGTTACATATGTACCTATTAGTTAAAATTTATAAGACACCAAAAATTATAAAATAAAAAATGTTATAAGGCTTGAAAGCAAAAAGTGTTCAAAGGTGCCCCCCTCTCCCCTACACATAAGAATATCAAATGTACGAGTATGTCAAATTCACGCATTGCATTATAGTTTTCGAATGAATTGCAAAATCTCGAACTATGTACCAAATTTTCGTGCAATTTCACACAACACATTCTCAAAGAGAAAGAAATAAAAGTTTTTGAAATATGTTTTATAGATATATTTTCGATTTTTCATTCACGTCTTTGGAAAATATAATTGTACAAAATTTTAACATATAGAGTAACTTCGGGTAATGTGGACCATGCGTCAAATGTGGACCACCCCCCCATATCTAAGAAAATGCTTGAAATATGTCAGTGCCGCCTTGATAAATATTTTCCTTATTAGTGAAAACAAACATCAAAATTGGTTTTTAGTAAATAATTGCAATGTTGAAAATGTAGTAGTAGAAAATGTAGCTCTGACTGTAAAAGTGCGATTTGAATATTTTTAGCACAATAGTCGAACGCTTTTGCAAAATAGTCGAACACTTTGTTTTTCTCGAATATAAATAAGTTATGTGGTTTTTCTTGTTTTCTTTAACAAAAATATACGTTTAGCTGTAATTACAATCGGCGATTTTTAATTTTTATTCATTTTTGAAGCCGATAATTATTTCTAAATAAAAATATTCAATGTCGGGTAATGTGGACCACTATAAAAAGTGGTAATGTGGGACCTTTTCATGAGGACGAGTTCGAAACGTGGGTGAATTTAATATGCGATTCTATCCTCTGAAAACTCGATATGCGAAATTACAGGTGCTTCGGTTGGATAATGAAGCAAGGACCTTCAAAATACCGCAAATGGGGCGGTACCCTTAAATTGGGGCTATTCCAAAACATGAACCCATATATTTTTGCATTCATTGTTACCCAAGAGTGTAATAAATTGAAATTTATCACAACCAAACCACAACCTACCTTTAACTTACTGATACTCATTACCCACACATACTGGTCCACATTACACGCCAAGTTATTTTTATTTCCAGCTTAGAGTTTTTTTTTAAATATAATGCAATAACATTTTTATAGACAAATATATAATTATTGATCTGGTATATATTTAGCCAACAAATCTACTATGTTGTGAAAACAATTTGTTTTCAGTTTTTACCGTCGGTACGCCCACAATATCAAAAAAAGACCTCAAAAGGTTGTCCACATTACCGGAAGTTACTCTACTGAACATTTTTATTTAACTTTTTTATATTCAAATGTGTGATTGCATTTGCGTATTTTGTTATTATTTCTCATTTGACTCTTCTTTATTGAAAATTGTTGTAAAAATTTAGTCCTGATTTAGATTAGGCGCGATTACTAGCGGCAATTCTTATCGTTCTCTTTTGAACTTGCTTGCTTCATATGTCTATACAAGGTAATTCGGTTTAAAACATATTTGTTTTTTTACATTTTTTCTGTGGGAAAAAATTAAATAAATTTGAATTAAAAATGGATGTTTTTGCACATAAACAATCAAGTTTTCTCTTGACCACTTAATTGGCATTTTTAATTTGTTATTTTATTACTTATTTCATATTTGTAATTTGTTTCTTTGTTTACATTTTTCTGTCAAATGACGTTGACACTAGTATAACTCACAACAACAAATTTCCATGTGGTTGTTGTATCCTTTGTTGTACAACAACACTTGCTGTTATCTTCTATTATTATACCATGGTTAATATCTAATAATTGCCCATTTGTAAAGCATTTTTCAGGCTTGGTATGCTTGAGAAAAATATTAGAAGCCAAAATACTTCTAATATTTTTCTCCAAAATACTTAATAAGCTTGGATCGCTCGGCATCGAAGCAATCACTTTTCGCCTCTTACATTACAAATTCTCAGTTTTGTGCTTCAATATAATTTTTTTTTGATAGATGATCGAGTAGTATTGAGCATTTCCGCTATTTTCCTAGTTTAGCATGGCGAAGAAGTAATTTTCTCTCAGCAATCGTTTGTGGCGGCCCATTGTCTCATATTCTCACGATGACTATAATCAAACTCTCGCCTAAAGTGTAAAGAAAAATTCTGATGCATTATTTAACTTTATTACATTAAATTTAAGTTAGGATGTTATTTATCTAAATGTGAATCGGACTAGATCTATCCATAAGCATGTCATTCGTTTGGGGCAAAAGTATGAAAATCGGCTTCAAACAAATCGACTTCTAGAAAACGTAACTACGTTATTCTTGGCTCAAGTTTGTACGTTGTGCAAAATTTGATGTCAATCTGACAAACATGAGGAGTTTGATGTACAATTTACTTAAAATCGGACGAAAATATATATGGAAGCTATACCCAAATATGAAACGATTTCAACGAAACTTGTCACAGTTTAAGTTATACTAATTTCGGTACGTTTAGTTTCTATCAGCCATATATTGGTTTATTGGTGCGTCGATTACTTCATATCAGCTATATCTAAATCTCAACCGATTTTTACGAAACATGGCACACAAAATTCTGGACTAATCTCAGTACGTTATTCAACATAAGAACTTTGGCACATTATTTAAATTAAATCGGACGAAAAAATATATATCTAGATCTGAACCGATTTTCACGAAACTTGCAGACATCGCTATAGGCTCAATTCAATACGTCATGCCAAATTTCGTGCAAATCGAAGCATATTTAGGGTCTTTGGTGCACCATTTACCAAAAATCGGACAAAAATATATATAGCTATATCTAAATCTGAACCGATTTTTCCCAATTTCAATAGGGTTCGTCCTTGGGCCAAATAAATGAGCTGTACCAAATTTCAGCCAAATCAGATTAAAAATGCGACCTGTACTTTGTTTACAATTTAACATCAACCGACAGACGGACGGACGGACATGCTTAAATCGACTTAGAAATTGATTCAATTCATATTCTCAAAAGGAACCATCTGTCTATCTCGGTTATTTTTTAAGTTTAAAAAAATTCTGTAAAATCTATTTAAATTGCCAACATTTGGTATTGTAAACCTAAAATTGGGAAAGTCAGACATTGTATAAAAAATAAAGATGCAAATGACCCAGAAATTGCTAGAATAACTGGAGATCTATAAATATTTATAAAGGTTAGAAATTCGCTTGAAGGACACCTTTGACTTCGAAAGGAAACCAGTATATTTTTGCAGCATGTGAGGAAATATCAATATCAAATAAATTAAATCGAATCAGATCAAAATTTATTAAAGCATAAAGTAACGTAAAAAATTATGTTCATACTATATGATGAAAATTACAGTTAATTTCGCATTTGAAATTTAATGCGGGTCGAAAAAAACTGTTAAACCAAGATTCAAAGGTTCATAGTTGAAAGGTGCCCCTCTCCCCTATGCTTATAACAATGAGTCTGCAAACTGCAGTTCTGTCCGACAATTTTAGAGAAAGTTCATGCTTTAAGAAATTATTTTAACCTCTTCTATGCAAAAAACCATTTCATATTTAAATTGGATATTATTAATTGTTATATTCAAATGTAGATGGCTCTGTTTGTAATAACAACAATTGGATTGTGTCTTGGAGTAACCAATAATTCACAATAGCATATCACAGTCCGAAACCAATTTAATACAGAAATTAGTTCACATTTCCCACACCAGAATATTGCCGTAAAAAAATTAGTATGTATGTATGATAAAACTTCGCGGGTTTATTTATATGATCTATATATCGCTCATTTTCTGCAATAGAGGCATAACTCAAAAAACGTGATTTTCGAGTTATTGATGCACGATTGTTCGCTATAATAGACCTCATGTGGTGTAAAAAATTCATATGAACATCTCTTACACACTCTAATTGAGTCGCTGTAGAAGTTCCTCTGTCCCATATAAAGTGTGAGTAAATTTAAAACTTCAAACGCATTTTCTGCAAAATCGTGTTTTTTGAGTTAAATAAGCGATATGATCTATATATGTGACCATTATTACAAGATATTTTCAATTTTCAATATTAACATTTCAAATGAAATGGATGTACTTGTAGCCTGAGAGTGAATCGAAGTTTGAATGGAGCTAAAATAGTATAGGTGTAAACTCAAGACATACTCGCTATTATTATAAGTATCCGATAATTGATACTTGTTTTTCAACATCCAGTTCCTATATTTATTCCATATTACGAGTATTATGACTTTTGAAAGATATATCCGAATCGTTGGATTACGGAAGTCCGTTACTAATGTGATTGAATCTTTTTTTTTTTGTTTTTGCAAAGTAATGAACTTGAATTCAGGAAAGATGACATGAACTATTTTCATGGACTGCTTTTAACTGACCTTGCCACTGCTATATCGCACTGACCTATATTGGATTTTGACCACATATCAATAAGAAAATGACTTTAAATTTATATAAAACCCGTTCAGGAAATGGTATAGACTTTTGGCATGCATAGTGATGAATTTTTACATATGGTATTTTTAATAGGTATAAAAATATATGAACTTAAGTTTACAAATTTTTGTATGCACAAATAAAAACTTCGAAATTTCAAATCTAAGAGGGTTGCCAATATCGCACTGTTGTTCAGCAGGGGAATGGCGCTTCACTCTTTGACAGTGTCGGGAACGAAATATTTATTCTAAGTTAAACCTTGTTGAAAACCTTACGACCACCACCGAACCCGAAGCACTTTCTAAACAGAAGAAAACAAATTGGCTGAAATTCGCACTGGTATTCATAGTTATATGAATATTCTAGCTGCCTGAATACCCTCCTAAAATCTTTCAAAAAATGATGAACTCTCCGAGAGAATACATGTTATTTTAAAATGGTTGGAAACAACCTTGACATACGTTTCTGAAATCTAGTTCGAGGGCTTCCATGGACAAGAATCATTGGATTTGACTAGACTTCAAAAACTCATACTCAGAGAAAATGTTGAAATATGGGTCTCGACTAACAATAGGTATATGTTCATTCAAGTGGAGGTTCGAGTAATCAATAAGCGTCTGAAATTGTTCTTTTCAAACTCTAGAACAGCTTCAACTACGTCCTTTTTCTTTGTTTCAGAATTTTGTTGATTCCTATATTCAAAAGTCTGAACATTAGTTCAAGGTTTCTATGAATATGAAGAAATACAAACATTTATTTTCACTGTCAAAATATAGATCTTACATCTACCAAACAATTTATTTACAAAAGAAAGTGTGTATGATATAATACAAAAGATATGTATGAAATATAGGTACAATGTCACCAGTAAAACTAAATTCCCAGTTGCGGTCATAATCACTCATCCAAATTGACATCCATCAGTTCTTTGGTGACTTCCGCTTTTGTTTGAGCCTGGGATTTTTGCATTAAAATTTGTAATTCTTCTAAATTTGCCGGAGGTTTGTAAAGTTTTAAACGTTCCTGGAGATTTTGTATAGGGGCATTGGGGGCCACAGTTGTACTGCTAGTGGTTGGCGTCAAGTCTTCGTCTGTTGTTGAGGTGGCCATTTTATACAGCATTTGTAACTGTTGAATGGCCTGGGCTTGTGTTTTCATTTGTTGAGGCATTGAGGGTACAGCTTGGGCAGGTTTGGTTGCAATGGGTTTTTTGTATGGCTTCGCTTTGGGTGCAGCTTGCTTTTTAGCCGTTTTGGCATCATTTACTTGACTGGCCCATTTTTCTAGCCAGGAATTTGTTGTTTGAGTTTCAGTGGTTTTAGTCACTTGTGATTGTTGTTCTGCCCTTATGGCATCTCTTTGTACAGCACGTTGTTGCTGCCTGTTCACCTGTCGTTTATTGAAAGATGATCCACTATCCTGATCACCAATGGGGCGTGTTTCTTTTTGTGGACCCAATTCAACCATAACTTGGAAATCAGCATGATTGCCAAGTCTAAAACCAAATCCGAGACGTGAATCTGTGCCTGTAAAAGAGGAGAATATAAAATTTAGACTAGTTTGGCTTATGGGTTGACGTTTAAAATTTGTTTTGAAAGATAACCTTTTTTGATGGGCGGTATATTTGAATAAACTAGCGACAAGATAGAGGGTAATTCATTGGGAACAACTAAGGCCGAAGATGGGGAACCTGAAATGAGAAAAAGAAGACGTATAAGTATTAGTTAAAAAGTAAAATTTGTAAAATAATAGGAAACATTTTAAATTCCAAAATTTTGTATTTTTGCCAATATATTCTATTCATCATGAACTCAATTATTAAATTAATAGCAAAATGGGGATTTACTATAAACTTTACCTAAATTATATTTTTTGTAAATATGTTGATCGATAACTAAGAATTCAAGAAAGGCAATTTATAAACAAATGAGATTGGAAACATTTTGCTTAAACCTTCAAAATACTAAAATCGAGTGGAGTAGACATAGGGAAGACTTAATCAAAAACCAGAAATACTTTGAAAATATTCTGCACGGCTTTCATCCACAATAATGACCTCAACTAATAACTAAATTGTGCATCTACAACATTGCAACTTTAATGCGATGAACTCGAAAAAATATGTTTCTTCTATAGTAAATTTGATTTGTTTGAGTTCTAAAACCGTTCTTGGGAAGCATTTGTACACAAAACTTTCAATCCAACTTTTAACATAAAGCCATATAAAGACGGCCCGCCTCATTTTCCGAACTTTGAATGTTTTAGCCGCTTTTTCCACCGAAGTGGCTGTAATTGACATTTCAAATTCCTGTTGAAAACTTTTTCCAAATTGTATCTTTGTTTTCCAAATTGTATCTTAGAGCATAAAGAACCTATCAGGTTCGTAATTCGGCATATCGGGTTTTTGAAGGCTGAGATATATCAATGCAGAAGATATCCAAGTCAATAGGTCCATATTGAGGTATAGCCTCATTTTCCAACATTTTACATTCCAACATTTTACATTACATTTTGTATTCCGGGTTCATGGAGATTGAGAAATAATATTTCAAAAAAGTTTCATATTTCAATATAGATACCACATAAAGGCATCCTCATCTTTTGCAATATTTTTAAAGTTTCAGCCGAATTTTCTCCATGAAAATGGTAGACAAATTTGGATATAGATTCAAAACATGAACCAATATCCCATATAAACAAGGACCCGCCTAATTTTGCGTATTTTTTCACCAACGTGATTGTAATTTAGCATTTAAAATTGCTGGTAAATAAAAAACATTCCCAGACAATTTTCAATATATGTCCTTAGTTTTCAATAGCACCAATGTAATGATCTCGCTTCATTTTCGATAAGTTGAAATTCCTAATATTTTTCAACCAGAGTGCCTTTAATATTCTCAGAGCATGAACATCAGCCGATTTTCATTTACATAGTCTACATATGAGTCGTTTATTTTGAAAATGGTTTAAAACTAATTTAGGTTCTGATATAAATCTTGGTTTTCTAGAAAAGTTTACGGAACATATTTCGTTATATATTCTACCATGTTTATGGGCACAAAGCCACAAATAAAACCCAAACCATTAAATATCTCAATATAAGAAGAAATGGACTTAAACCAGTTTCAAATTACACACCTCACAGAAAAAATGTTAGGGAATATTTTTATAATTCGATTCATACTTTTTTCATATTGTCCACATATCCCACTTGGATTACAAGTAAATTTTCTTAAAATCATGAGAAAAACACTATTTTTCAAACATATGTAAACGTTTCATTAATATAAAAACTATTTTCTTTCTTCGTCTTACTTTACTCTGTTCGGCTGTGTTTTGTTTCGGCATGGGCAATCCGCTTCTCCCCTCTCATGGTGGTTATGTGTCTGGCTATTGTTTCTCTTGCTAACAAACTCCGTCTCTCCACTAACTCCATTGTGGCTAGTTTAGCATTTCATTGTTTGCTTATTTGAGACACTGCATTGTTATTAAAAAATTCGCATATGTATTTTCCAAATTATTTCGATATATATATTAGATACGATCAACGTGACCTACAGAGTGTTTAACATTGTTATATGTGATGGTTTTTCTAATTGTGACTTGACATGCGACCATGGATGGCAATAAGACAACGAGAAAAGATGTAGCACCTATTAAAAGGTAAAATCAAAATAAGAATATCAAATTTATAGAAATTTTCTGTGCTATGGACATTGGCAACGCTTTTTGAAGATTTCGACCTTTATTTTCTAAATGCGACAGCTCTTGGCTTGGGCGAAAAACACATGAATTTGAGTTAGAGAAGCAGGAGAAGTACCCAAAAATATTAAGAGTAGGCCAATAATATAAAATATGATCAAAATGTATACAAAATGAAAGAGAGGATCTCTCTAACATATATAAACTAAGTTCAGAGCGAACAGTTTATGCCTACGAGGACATATTCAAAACTCACGTCTCTCTTTTCAAATAACTATCTAATCAGGAATTTATATCCATTTCATATGTGTTTTTTTTATTTTCAATAATACAAATTTTAACCATTAAAATGTCCCTTATCGTATTTGATCTAGGTTTGGTAAACGTGTTTCTGAGATCAGTTAACCCAATGTTTTCAATATACGTATTTTGTCAATAAGTCAACTCAAAATGAGGACAACCCTCATTAATTTGTCGACTAAAAAAGTGTATGAAAAAACTTGAACTCAAATTCAATTAACACTCATCCACATTCCACAGCTAAACAACATTTGGTTAATGGTTATATGAGTAATACACCAACTAAGATGGCATTCTTCGAAATTGTGTATTAATTCAACATAAAAAAATCGGACTCATCTCAAAGTGTATAAAATTACATAATACATACTTTAATTTGTCTTATAGGCAGCTACTTGACGACGGCACGCATCTGCGCATCAAAATTACCCTAAACGGATCATTTCGAGTAAATGCTTCAACGATCGAATAAATAAGGGGCTTAGTTTATTGTTAATGCATAATCACGGATAAATGTCATGGAATCCTAACTGTTATTTCATATTTATCTTAAAAAAGTAAACAAAATAAAGTATTGAGATATGCTGTCGATGATCTCTGTTTGCGACCTCACCTAAATTGTTTACATACCAAACATTTTTGATTTTAACACTTCAAATGTCGCAATAATTGTACGAGAGTGAAAAGAGGTAATGGGAGGGGAGTGTTACTACTCTTCGATTTTGGCAGATATTGACAACATTGTTGGGAATTGTTTTGCGTGGGCTTTAACATGTTGTAGACGAATTTTTATTTTTAGTTTTGTCGCAGCCTTACAAAATTATATTTTCTGTTCTCAAATACACCAAGTTTCGAGTTGATGGAAATAATATAGACGGGTCATATGTTTATGTCATGGCCAGCTCCTTATTTATAACATCTTCGTCTATAAATTTACGACAAAGATTTGAACTTTAAAACCAGTAAAAAAACAAAAGTCGGAGGGGCCGACTATATGATACTCTACACCACTTTTGATATATACAAGAGCTGCTCTTAAAACCTTATAGTAATGTAAATAATGAATTATAAAATAAATCTTCCCCTGGAAAATCATGTTAAATATTGCACCAGAATTTGTTTTACACTTTATGCTTATTTGAATAGGCATCGTGAGAATTTGAGACCATGGGACGCCACACAACGATTTCCGAGAGAAAATTAGTTCTTCAACATGCTGAACTAGGATAATATCAACGGAAAATAGCGGGAATACTCAATATTATTCGATCTGCTGTCCAAAAAAAAAAATTTATATTGAGACAGAAAACCGAGAATCGAATTTGCAACAAACCGAAAACCAGCGAGAAAAAAACTATTCAATGTAAGAAACTGAAAGTGGTTGCTTCGACAAGTGGCCGATAATCCAAAACTAAGTGCACTTAAATTCAGCAAGTTTAAGTGCGCTTAGTTTTGGATCATCGGCAAAGAAATATCTGGAAAAGAAATGTATGCCAGAAACAATTCGAAAAATTTTGCGTAAGCATGGTCTTCATGGTAGAGTTGTACTATAAAAGTCATTCAAAAACCGGGAAACCCGATTGTAGTTCGTTCAGGAACACCAAAAAAGGAAATCTATCATTTCTGCTGATGAAAACAAATAGAACTTGTTTGGTTCGGATGTACCAAGTAAGTTATGGCGCAGAGCGAATAATACCATGGACCTAAACACACAATTCCAATCGTAAAGCACAGAGGAGGCTGTGTAATGGTATGGGGCTGTATTTGTTATCCGAATGAGATGAAATTTGGCACAGATCATTTATTTACCCCAAGGACGAACCCTGTTGAAATTAATGAAATCGGTTCAGATTTAGATATAACTGCTGTATATATATTCGTCCGACTTTTAGGAAATGGTGCAGCAAAGAGTTATATTTAGGCCGATTGACACAAAATTTTGCATAACATAGCTTAAATTTATTACGCTAAATTTTCAACAGAGCACTGTATTGTAGCATAATGAATAGTTAGATTAAACAAAAACCACTCTAAATCTGCGCTAATGAAATGAAATTTGGCATAGGTTACAAGGGACATGTTTGTCAATTAATGCAGCGGTTGAAAAGAACCCCAAAAATACCGAAAATTGGAAATGTCAGAAAAAGTGGACCGGTATTTATCATTTGGTGGAGACTTTTGGTACCCATTGTACCACATTTCAGCCATTTCGCTTGAATATCGCGCTCTTATATGGGGGCTATGCCTAAATCATGGACCAATATAGCTCATCTTCGAACTTGACTTGCCAGCAGACAAAAAAAAAAAAAAAAAACAACTCTATGCAAAATTTTGGCGATCTATCTCAATTCGTTTAGAAGCTAGAGTAATTACAACAGAATACATATACACTAGCATATGCCCGCAAATTCGTTAGCGAATGTAGGAAATATTTCAACATGTATTAACATATTATTTTATTTTCACAGAAAACTGCATATGTCAAAAAAAAAAAAACAATCTACACATTAATATCGACTACAAATTAAATTTGAGTACCATTTAGTACCAAATTTCATGATTGGAGCTCTAAAGGTTTACCCAAATGCAAATTTTACAATTTAGCACACATTACTTCCATAAGTACCCTCCTCAACCAACTGACAAAACTTCCTGCATACTCCGATCCTACACCCCCACAATGATTCTAAATTCAAATTTCAGGATTCAAACTCTATTGGTTCACCCACAATTAAAATTGTACCAAATTTAGTACACAGTAGTACCAATTTCCAAAACTTCCTACATGCCCCAATCCTACACCCCACAGTGATTCTAAATCCAAGTTTCAGGATTCCAATTCTATTGTACACAGTAGTACGAATTTACAAAACCTCCAACATATTTCAATCTTACACATTAACAGTGATCCTGACTCCAAATTTCATGATTCTAGCTCTATTGGTTCACCATAAAAAAATTGTACCATATCTAGTACCCATAAGTATTAATTTGTTAAACTGAATCCTGACCCTAACCCTACATCCCTACAATGATCCAAACGTCATTGTTCCAGCTCTATCGGTTCACCCAAATCAAAATTGCACCAATTATAGTATGATTTAGTACTTTTCGTACACATAAGTAAACATTTTTCAAAACTACATACATATTCCAATCCTAGACTCCGACGGTAATGTTACTTTCAATTTTCAGGATTCCAGCTCGATTTGTACCTCCAAATCAAATGTGTACCAAATATTGTACCATATAGTACTTTTCGTACACATGAGTACACGCTTTCCAAACTCTCCTCATATTCTACTACTTCTCAACCTTAATTTGCATTCCAAATATCAAGTTTTTAGCTCAATCCATTCACACGCTACGAAATTTTACCAAATTTAGTACATTTCAGTACTTTTCGGATACTTATAGTTCGAATTTCTGGTTCGCCAAATACAAATGATACCATATTTAGTACCGTTCTAGTACGAATTTCCAAAAACCCAGCCTTATCTGTCACATTTGGACCAAGAGTGTCACATTTGGACCAAGAGTGACATTCACTTTACTCTTTTATCAGTATAGATTGTAGTGTCGGAAATGATCATGATCATACACTCTAAAAAATCTATTGTTGTTAACACCGATTATAAAATTTTGAAGTTAAAGGAGGAGAGATATTGGATTTTATAATTTTTGTCCCGTCGACTTTATTCACCGATTTCGTAGATAGGTCATTTTGGCCTAATGGCGTACTTTTTGGCCTAATGGCGCAATTTGTTTATAAGGAACGAAATAACCCAGTCAATTTAGGGGCTATTCCCCCTGTATTGCCTATGTCAAAGAACTAATAAACCATTTAATGTAATTTGTTTTTCGAGGTAATAGATTTCTTATAATTTGACCGATCGATATACAACTATTTATATAACTCTGGATTTTTGTCACCATAGTGAATAGAATAGGCATCATTCATCATGACGGGTCAATTTGATGGCGTAATTTAACATACCATGTTCTCATTAGGCATTCCAATTCTTTTGAAACAATTGTCAATATTAGTTTTTAGTGAAAAATTGAAAAATTCGTAAAACCTTGAATAAAAAAAACTTTGTAATTGCCTAATGAACAAATAAATATCCTTGTCAATACATTTAATTATAGTTTCAAGAATTATAGGGTGTTAACTTCTCATAGTTAACAATCAAAGCGTATGTCTATGTTATCTTCTATTTTAACCCTGAATTCTGTTAATTTAGATTCATTGTTAAAAACCGTTGATTATCATAAAGTTAATCACAGCGACCTTAGATCACTAACATTTGAAATGGCTAATTTATGCCTCAAAGAATTCGAACGTAAGGCCCCAATGAAAATAGAAAAAATACCGCATAATTTGAATTACTTTATAATCTTCTATTCAGAAATCACTACAAGGAGACAGATCTATTCTAAATGTTGTTGTTGTTGAAAAAACATTAAAACCCCAACAAAGTCCAATGATAATAACTATGCTTATTGTTTTTTCTCGGTTATTTCCAATGACCTTGACACTTTGGCTACGAACAGCGCTCGATATAGTTGTTGTATATCCGACAGATGTTCACGCATTATGGATGCCTCAAATTTCAAAAGTCCAACCAAAAACCAGTTTCAAGCCGAAGCAGCAAACATATAAAATAAAGACCTCAAATTTGTTGGAAATTTAATTAAAAATGTGTAAAAAATGCTTTTCGTTCAAAGAATTTTTTATTTTATTTCGACAAATACAAATTTAATTTTGTTTGAAATAGCGGAAATAAACTATTTTAAGTAGTCGTCAAGTTTCACCGGTAAAAAATGTCGTGTACTTACATTTTGAGTTTAAATATAAAAATTATAAATTTTAATTGTGCCACAAAAATCGAATAGAAGTGGCAAAGGGATGGAAAAAACATACAAATATGAATTTCTCGTCTTTGGGCCCCTGCCAGAAATCTTATGAGCGAAATTTTTGTGGAATTTTTGGAGGTTAAAGAGCCTCTTTATATTGTATTCAATATACGGATCCAAAAAATAGAAGGATGAAGAAGACGCACATGGACTCGAAATAGAAGGAGGTTGTTTAATAAAAATATCCTCTAAACATACTCTGATATAACACTCAGAATTGATTTGATATTGCATATAAAAACTATCTTCAGCTTGTCTATTAAGACTCCCTTCAGCTCGTCTATAAAGACTCCCTTCAGCTTGTCTATTAAGACTCCCTTCAGCTCGTCTATAAAGACTCCCTTCAGCTCGTCTATAAAGACTCCCTTCAGCTCGTCTATAAAGACTCCCTTCAGCTCGTCTATAAAGACTCCCTTCAGCTCGTCTATAAAGACTCCCTTCAGCTCGTCTATAAAGACTCCCTTCAGCTCGTCTATAAAGACTCCCTTCAGCTCGTCTATAAAGACTCCCTTCAGCTCGTCTATAAAGACTCCCTTCAGCTCGTCTATACAGACTCCCGTCAGCTCGTCTATAAAGACTCCCTTCAGCTCGTCTATAAAGACTCACGTCAGCTCGTCTATAAAGACTCCCGTCAGCTCGTCTATAAAGACTCCCGTCAGCTCGTCTATAAAGACTCCCTTCAGCTCGTCTATAAAGACTCCCTTCAGCTCGTCTATAAAGACTTCCTTCAGCTCGTCTATAAAGACTCCCTTCAGCTCGTCTATAAAGACTCCCTTCAGCTCGTCTATAAAGACTTCCTTCAGCTCGTCTATAAAGACTCCCTTCAGCTCGTCTATAAAGACTCCCTTCAGCTCGTCTATAAAGACTCCCTTCAGCTCGTCTATAAAGACTCCCGTCAGCTCGTCTATAAAGACTCCCGTCAGCTCGTCTATAAAGACTCCCGTCAGCTCGTCTATAAAGACTCCCGTCAGCTCGTCTATAAAGACTCCCGTCAGCTCGTCTATAAAGACTCCCTTCAGCTCGTCTATAAAGACTCCCTTCAGCTCGTCTATAAAGACTCCCTTCAGCTCGTCTATACAGACTCCCGTCAGCTCGTCTATAAAGACTCCCTTCAGCTCGTCTATAAAGACTCCCTTCAGCTCGTCTATAAAGACTCCCTTCAGCTCGTCTATAAAGACTCCCTTCAGCTCGTCTATAAAGACTCCCTTCAGCTCGTCTATAAAGACTCCCGTCAGATCGTCTGTAAAGACTCCCGTCAGATCGTCTATAAAGACTCCCGTCAGATCGTCTATAAAGACTCCCGTCAGCTCGTCTATAAAGACTCCCGTCAGCTCGTCTATAAAGACTCCCGTCAGCTCGTCTATAAAGACTCCCGTCAGCTCGTCTATAAAGCCTCCCGTCAGCTCGTCTATAAAGACTCCCTTCAGCTCGTCTATAAAGACTCCCTTCAGCTCGTCTATAAAGACTCCCGTCAGATCGTCTGTAAAGACTCCCGTCAGATCGTCTATAAAGACTCCCGTCAGATCGTCTATAACGACTCCCGTCAGCTCGTCTATAAAGACTCCCTGCATCAGCTCGTCTATAAAGACTCCCTGCATCAGCTCGTCTATAAAGACTCCCGTCAGCTCGTCTATAAAGCCTCCCGTCAGCTCGTCTATAAAGACTCCCTTCAGCTCGTCTATAAAGACTCCCTTTAGTTCGTCTATAAACACTCCCTTCAGCTCGCCTATAAAAAATTCCTCCAACTTGTCTAGAAAGAATCTCTCCAACTCGTCTAGAAAGACTCCCGTCAGCTCGTCTATAAAGACTCCCTTCAGATCGTCTATAAGAACTCCCTCCAACTAGTCTATATAAACACAACAAATGTAAGTTTTCTTCTGATGTAGGGAATACAAAGATTCGACTTGACCCATCGACCCATTGTTTGGTTAAATACGACCCATAATGTTTGATAGTGGAAGACCTACTAAGATGTTTCGACCTTATTTTAAAGGTGGTTAGATTATAATTGGCTATTTCATCAAATAAATAAATTAAATACTTACATTGGGCTAACAAGATAATGGCTAGCACTGGTAACGCTAACAAGCTTAAGCCATAATGACGAACTTGATGGCGTCGACTATGAGGACGCTCGAACTTGTTGATATCTTGTGGAACAGATGATTGATGATGAAACTGCTGCTGTTGCTGCTGATGATGGTGATGTGATTGTTTGTCGAGTGAATTTTGTGGCATTATTAAACATTTATAGGGGGCGTTGTTGTTTTATAGAAAAAAAGAGAGGGGTGCACTTTGTTTGCTTAGATTACATCACATGAAGAACCGGAATTGTTTATCTTTCGTTTCTTATGAAGTATTCCTTATAAGCTGAACTGAAATGGAAAGTAATGTATGTTGTCAAGGCAATGAACGGCAGTTTGGCAAAAAAGTATTTAGTGGTAAACTCGTTTAAAGGTTGTTCACATTTGCAAAGGAAACAGCCGAGGGGGGATTGGCCAACTCAAAAGTGGGTTAGCGCAAGCATATGTGTATCTCAGTGTGTGTGTGTGGGTAATTGTGTATATAGCATATACCTCATGTGTGCAACATGTGGCATGCTGAAATATTGGCCAAGTAATACAATTAAATGTTTTTTGTTGCCATTTTGTAACCATTCCACCAACTTGCCATGACTGTATAAAACTCGTTTTTTGTGAGTTATAGGTATTTTTATATCCGACGTTATTATTATCGTCGTGGTTTTTATTCACTGTTTAACACTATATGCACCGTTTACCAAGGAAATATATACTGATGTTGGAATGGCAAACAGTGTCTAATTTTTCATATATGAAATACGAAGATTGTTCAAATAGTATAGAGAATATTTTTATTTGTTGTGAACGGTTTTTTTGTGGTGTTTTTATGGATTTCTATAGTTTAAGAAGGAATGCAGGTCACTGCGACCTTAGTCTGGGAAATATACTATGTACAATTTTCGGAACACGATTCGGCATTTATAAAAACTAATTAAAACTCGTCTATGAAAAATACCGTCAACACTTCAATAAAGAGTCTATGCTTCAACTCCCATAGAAATCCACACTTCAGTTCCACTCGCCTTCACTGTTCTACAAAGATTCCTCGATGTCCTTCTATAAAAACTTCCTTCATTTTGTCCATAACAGACTCACAGGTAAGTCTATAAATAGACACCCTGCTTCTTTTCACCTATAATCCTGCATCGGCTCGTCTATAAATACTCCTGGTTCAATTTCGTCTATAAACAGCTCGTCTATAAAGACTCCCTGCATCAGCTCGTCTATAAAGACTCCCTGCATCAGCTCGTCTATAAAGACTCCCTGCATCAGCTCTTCTATAAAGACTCCCTGCATCAGCTCGTCTATAAAGACTCCCTGCATCAGCTCGTCTATAAAGACTCCCTGCATCAGCTCGTCTATAAAGACTCCCTGCATCAGCTCGTCTATAAAGACTCCCTGCATCAGCTCGTCTATAAAGACTCCCTGCATCAGCTCGTCTATAAAGACTCCCTGCATCAGCTCGTCTATAAAGACTCCCTGCATCAGCTCGTCTATAAAGACTCCCTGCATCAGCTCGTCTATAAAGACTCCCTGCATCAGCTCGTCTATAAAGACTCCCTGCATCAGCTCGTCTATAAAGACTCCCTGCATCAGCTCGTCTATAAAGACTCCCTGCATCAGCTCGTCTATAAAGACTCCCTGCATCAGCTCGTCTATAAAGACTCCCTGCATCAGCTCGTCTATAAAGACTCCCTGCATCAGCTCGTCTATAAAGACTCCCTGCATCAGATCGTCTATAAAGACTCCCTGAATCAGCTCATCTATAAAGACTCCCTGCTTCAGCTCGTCTATAAAGACTCCCTGCTTCAGCTCGTCTATAAAGACTCCCTGCTTCAGCTCGTCTATAAAGACTCCCTGCTTCAGCTCGTCTATAAAGACTCCCTGCTTCAGCTCGTCTATAAAGACTCCCTGCTTCAGCTCGTCTATAAAGACTCCCTGCTTCAGCTCGTCTATAAAGACTCCCTGCTTCAGCTCGTCTATAAAGACTCCCTGCTTCAGCTCGTCTATAAAGACTCCCTGCTTCAGCTCGTCTATAAAGACTCCCTGCTTCAGCTCGTCTATAAAGACTCCCTGCTTCAGCTCGTCTATAAAGACTCCCTGCTTCAGCTCGTCTATAAAGACTCCCTGCTTCAGCTCGTCTATAAAGACTCCCTGCTTCAGCTCGTCTATAAAGACTCCCTGCTTCAGCTCGTCTATAAAGACTCCCTGCTTCAGCTCGTCTATAAAGACTCCCTGCTTCAGATCGTCTATAAAGACTCCCTGCATCAGCTTGTCTATAAAGACTCCCTGCATCAGCTTGTCTATAAAGACTCCCTGCATCAGCTCGTCTATAAAGACTCCCTGCTTCAGCTCGTCTATAAAGACTCCCTGCTTCAGCTCGTCTATAAAGACTCCCTGCTTCAGCTCGTCTATAAAGACTTCCTGCTTCAGCTCGTCTATAAAGACTCCCTGCTTCAGCTCGTCTGTAAAGAATCCCTAATAAAGTAGTTTAACCCTGCAAAAAGTTCTAATGTAAATGCCGTTTTATATTGAAAACTTTTGGATCCTATACGGCTCTCAGAGTGTTAACAATGTGCCTTATTGTGCTGTAGTTGAGTATTCACGTATTTCACACACTGTGAGGTTGGTCAGTTTATGAATCAAGTTGTTGTTGCTTTTTTCGGTTTCATTTGTTTTGTTGTCTGTGGGTTGGTTATGATGGCTTTGTTGTTGTTATTGTTCTTCATACAATATAACGCGTCTGATATTCCAAATGTGGCCGGTTAGACAATTGCCAAACACTCTCACTTTTGGCCCATACGGCCACAGTTACAGGTACAATCAGAGTAAATATGCACTATGTATGCTAGGCGGGTTGGACGGTCGGTCGATCGGTGGTTGGTTGTGAATATATAAAGGTATTTTGGTTTTTATTTAATTTTTTTGTTGTTATTGTACTTTTTGGTAAATATTGGTAATTTTTATTAACAGAAAATATATTACACGCACACACACACACATACATAGATATTCATATTCACGTATGACCAATATATCTTTTTCGCTATTTCTTTTTTTTAATAAAAAAATATTAATAATTTATTGTTTATAATTGCAGAACGAAGCGTAACAAATTTGGTAACAATTATTGTGGTTGTACTTTTTTTCGTTTGTGTTTTTTTCTTCATTGTAATTGTTTTGGGCAATTTATAACAAATAATGTAGTTAAACGGCCTTGAGATTGATTTGTTGTTTTCATTGATTTTCTTTTATTACAAATTCTTAAAATTTCGTTATTATTTTTAGGGGTTTTTTATAAACTTTTATTTTGGGTTTTGTTTTCATTTTATTTTTAGCAAGCCGAAAAATGATGTAAAAAATGAAAAGAGTTTTATTTTTGTAAATTCCATAACATTTCACAAAGGCTGCTTATACAAAATTTATCCAAATTTATACATATTTATGTTAATTGGCCAGATATCAACGATTCACGCACACATAATTGTATTGTCTCTTTTTTGTTGTTGTTAAAAATAAAACAACAATAACAATGTGTTTATTATTTTTTTTTTAATTTTTATTTTTTGGTATAATTAATTTGAGTTTTCTTTATATTTTTCCCTCCACTTCGTCGCGAATGACACTCACGTTTTTTGTTATCGATTTTCGTTTTGTTCGCCCTCTGAAAATTTGGAACTTTACTCTTGCGCGGTTAATCGTTAACTGAATGCCAACATTTTGTACAATTTTAGTTAAGCGTTTTACAATCTTATGTCTTGTGTTCAAAGTTATGCTCAGTTGCAATGTGTGCAATGACGGTAAACATGGTTCGTCGAGATGTTTGTGACAAGGGAGTGATATTAAATCGACGAAGAAGGAATTTTAATATAAGTAGATCATTTTTATTAAAATAAATTGTTGAAATATATAAAATTTCGATATTATTATTATTTTTGAAAAGAGGCTGGATTTATTTTTAAATTAATGAGATGCCTTTAGCATCTATAATCAAAAATTCAAGACAGCCTCTGTTCGTAAATACTCAAAGAAAACATATGTGTTGCCCGAAATGTTGGGCCAACATAGCCGATAGGTCTGCTGCTTTATATAACGGATATGTTTTTCTTTATCAGTGGGGTGATACCAGAATAAGTTGTCCTATAGACACCGTGTTCAGATTTAATGTAGGTTTTATAAAAACAAATTATGATGTCTAATCGGATGGGTCCCACGTATACATGATAAAAATGTTACGATGTGCAAAGTTGAAATCAAATCGGACCCTTCATTCGCTTGATATTGTATTTAACTATTTTCCAAATTTTAGGTATCAGAAGGAGTGAAGCGATGGGTCCCATCTTTGGGCTTGATATAGGCTACCAAAAAGTATTATGAGGTGCAAAGTTTGTATATTATTTTCGCTTCAAATGAGATTTACAAATTTTGAAAATGTTGACCCTAAATCTGATGCTCTTTCGCATGATGTTAAACCAATAATTCTCATCACAATTTTGAAAAATTTTTTTGGGAAATACCAAAAGGAGTGGACCATTCCCAATCTTCGAATTTAATTTATATTTGAAAGAAACATTACGATGTCCACGGTTTGTATTAAATGGGACATTGCATTTGATTGATATTGGATTAACAATTTTTCAAAATGTTGACAATTTGTTGGGGAGGTACCAGAAATTGTGAACCGATGGGCCCCATTATCAGATTTAATTTTGAGTTGGTAAAAATACTACGATGTGCAGAGTTCGGATAAAATCAGGTATTCGGTTCGCTTCATATGAGATTTAAAAATTTGCAAAATATTGGGAGATACCAGAAGGAGTGGACTGATGGATTCAATCTTCGGTCTTGATCTAGGCTTGCTAAAAATATTATGATGTGCAGAGTATAGATCAAATCGAATATTCCATTCGCTCTATAGAAGAAGTAGATCGATGAATCCCATTTTCCTACATTATACAGGTTTGGCTAAAATATTAGGGTGTACAAAGTTTGATTTAAGATTTGGAGACATATCACAATATGTAAAGTGTGTAGGGGGCAGTTCGGAAACATCTTAGCCTAGCACAAAAGGTGCGGTATACACAGAAAAAATTAAGTGTTTTGGAAACTTCCAACATATATTAAATTTTGTTTCGATCTGGCAACTTAAATATAAGTAGTATATTTACCTCCCACTGTCGGGTGATTCAGAGGATATTATAATATCTTAATTTGCACTTAACTTTGTTTACAACATATTAAAATTTTGGATCCTACTAAGTCTGACGAATACTAAGGTTATGACCTTGCGATTCATAAAAAATTACCTTAAGAGGACAAATCGATTAATTCCACAGATCCGATTTGTTTCGGCTGTTTATATTTTACCGACTGTCAATTTGCAAATATCCGTCTGGTTGGATGATGCGCACGATAACTATCGAAGTCAGCATGACCGTTGTGCCACTAAAGTACCAATTTTGATACTTTTTCGGCCTTACCACTCTTTTGTCACTTTGTTTTAATATGGTCTCACCAGAACACATTTAGATTAGGCGAACACATTTAGATCGCCTAATCTAAATTGGGACTAAGGGAATATTTATGTGGAGCGTTTTTCAATTAGTTTTATTGAACTTATTTTCGAAACTGTCTATTATAATATTTATATCCTGTGGAACAGGGAATTGGTATTTAGCATTTGTTGGTAACATACGGAAACAAAGTGTGTTTGGTTCGGAAACTTCTTAGCCCATCACTGAAAGAGAATAGTTAGTTTTTTAGTTTTTTCAATACACTTATTCCAATGCTTTTCTAGCAATTCGATCCCTTGATTAAAATAGTTTTCCTCATGGCCTTCAAAATATTGGTTACAATTCATAATTGAATCTTCATTTGAGGTAAAAAGGTGGGTGGTCAAGCAACAAGTACTTTAATTCGTTGATTTTAGCCATTGTGAAAATATTCTTTGTCCTGATGTTTTTTTATAAGCCAGGACGTTTTTCTCGAATTTGTACATTTAATTGATTCAAAAGGTTGCTGTAGTACCACGAATTTGTTGTTTTACCTTTTTGCAGATAGTCATACAATAAAATACCTTTGAAGTCCCAATAAACCGTTTCCATAACCTTACCAGCCGATTGAATTGGTTTTGCCTACTTTGGGGCACTTCCTCCTGCTTCAGTCCATTGTTTGGATTGTTCTTTTGTCTCTGGAGTATAGTGGTGGATCCATGTGTCATCAACAAGTATAAAACGACACATAAAATCAATTTTATTGCGCTTAAAACGATCCAAACAAGCTTGAGAAAAATTCATTCTTATGCGTTTTTGATCGACTGTTAACAAATACGGCACCCATCTTGCAGAAAGCTTTTTCATCTGTAGTTCTTCATGCAAAATTAAATAGACTTGATCATTGATATTATATTAGCAATTTGTCTTGTCCTCAGATTTTATGTAATTTTTGATTTATATGATTTAGCACTAGATTCCTATTCAAATATAGCATACACATAATTCGACCATGATTAACGAAAAAAAACTTCACTCTCTTCGTTTTTCATTTCATGTCTGCAATGTATGATGGCCTTAACTCACTTTTGAGATCAGCCACGGCGAACGGTAAGCATTTCAATAATAGCAACAACATGCATGCTACCAAAAATCAAACACAACAGACAACAACAAAAAAATATCACGTAATGTTTGACGTTGAGCATGCGCAATAAATGCTTCGCTCTATGCGTTGGCCAGAGTGGAGCAGTCAAAAAGCAGAAGACGTTTGTTGTTATAACATAACCTTGTTAAGCTCTCGCTATTCGCTCTCATGTCATTTTTCTTCTCCCTTTCGTTCTCTGTTTGAAATTCGTTGAAATACATTAACAAATTATTTAATTTGTTTATAAGAAAATCATCTCTTGCGATGCGTGCGGTAAATATTTCAGGGTTTTCCTTTCAAATTAATTTGTGGTATTCACTCAAGTGCTACGAATATTGTTTATGTTTTCTTGTTAATTATGTTTTAGTCTTCTTCCTCCTCTGGCGTAAAGGTTCCGACTTGGAGCTACTGTTTAAAAAAGTTTTATTGTCACTCGGTAGCTGTTAAGTGTTATTGTTCTGTTAACAGCTTCGGTTGCTAAGCTATGTTGTAAAGTTCAATGTTTCTATTTTTGCTTTTTAATGATGTCAAATAATTTAAGTTACCTAAAGTTCAATGATATGTTGTTTAACTGGCTGGCAAAATAATTGGTTTTAATTTTTTCTTTGTCAGATCTGCAATTGACGTCATACATTCTTCAATGTTTTAGTACGGATACTATTTAAATCGTATAAAAACGCTTTTGTATGAAGTCAATGCCGAAATCAGGAACCCAAGCGTGATATCTATTACAAAAATTACATATATACATATTACATATTCTTGGAGATTATTGAGGCAAACTCCAAATGAAAATGCGAAAACGCTTTGAGAAAACTGTAGGCATAAGGTTAAATATCTTCATGGACGAGTATATTACGAACCTAGAAAGACTAATTCGCCACAGATCAAGTAAGTGAGTTATGCCGCGATGCATTTTTGACATGCGATGTCGTCAGTCAAATCGAATGAGGTATATTTTTGTAAAACATAACCTCGAGTTCTTCTGCGTCTTATGCCCGCAAGTACAAAATGAAAAAAAACAATTCGGACAGACAGAGGCGCACCCATGCTCCCGGGTGCGCCTCTGTCTACGTCGCTGACCCCCCTATAAATTATATGAATATATTTTGATGCTCCTAAACGCAGAGTTCTTGGTGACTACATAAATTCTTCGCAGAATAATTGTAATATTTGCCAATATATTGGCATATTATAGAAAAACCCCATTTCCACGTTTTGGGATAGTTCATATTGAATTCATGTTCATTTTCGGTATATCGAAGGTCCGAGCCAAATTTTCCAACCTCAATGTCTGTTTTCTCAGAGTACAAATAATTCACTTGCAAACCATTTATAAAGACATAGGCCTCATATAAAGCTCTCAGGCGATTTAATGATTTTATACCCTTCACCACACTGTGGTACAGGGTATTATGCCTTTGTGCATATGTTTGTAACAGGCAAATGGAATCGAGATAGACACATGGTTTCTTTCGAGAATATGCATAGAATCACTTTCTAAGTCGATTTATGCATGTCCGTCCCTCTTTTGATGTTAAATTGTAAACAAAGTACAGGTCGCATTTATAATCCGATTTGAATGAAATTTGGCACGAGTCACTTATTTGGCCAGGGACGAACCCTATTGAAATTGGAAAAAACCGGTTCAGATTTAGATATAGCTCCCATATATATTTTCGCCCAATTTTTTGTAAATGGTGCACGAAAGTCCCTGAAAATCATTCCATTTGCACGAATTTTGGCATAGCGTACTGAATTAAGTTTAGAATGGTGTGTGCTAAGTTTCGTGAAAATCAGTTCAGATTTAGATATAGCTCCCATATATAGTTTCGCCCGATTTTAGGAAAATGGTACACCAAAGTCCCTAAAAATCATTCGATTTGCACGAATTTTGGCATAGCGTACTAAATTAAGTCTAGAATGACGTGTGCTAAGTTTCGTGAAGTTCGGATCAGATTTAGATATAGCTCCAATATATATTTCCGTCCGATTTTTGGTAAATGGGCAGGAACGTCCCTGAAAATCATTCAATTTGCACGAATTTTGGCACAGCGTACTGATTTAAGTCAATGATGTTTCGTGAAAATCGGCTCAGATTTAGCTCCCATATATAGTTTCGCCCGATTTTAGGAAAATGGTGCACCAAGGTCCCTGAAAGTCATTCGATTTGCACGAATTTTGGCATAGCGTACTAAATTAAGTCTAGAATGACGAGTGCTAAGTTTTCTGAAATTCGGTTCAGATTTAGATATAGCTCCCATATATAGTTTCGCCCAATTTTTGTAAATGGTGCACCAAAGTCCCTGAAAATCATTCCATTTGCACGAATTTTGGTATAGCGTACTGAATTAAGTTTAGAATGATGTGTGCTAAGTTTCGTGAAAATCGGTTCAGATTTAGATATAGCTCCCATATATAGTTTCGCCCAATTTTAGGTAAATGGTGCACTTAAGATACATAGCTAGGCCGATTGACACAACGTACTAAAATTAATAAAAATTAATCGCTGGCAAGTTTCCTTGAAATTGGTTCCGATATAGATATAGCATAGCTTTCATATATAATTTTGACTTATTCATGTTAATTGTACACCAAATAAGCAATGGGTGTCTGATTGAGATTAAATTTTAAACAGTACGTAGGTTGATAGATTAGGATCACATATTTAAGATCGTTCAATTGCATGTCAATGTTCCTTCAAAAATGCGACGTCTTTTAAGATACATGTGTAGAACAATCCCAAAGTGGTGAAGGGTATAATATAGTCGGCTCAGTCCGACTTTAGTACTTTCCTTACTGGTTTGAATTGCCTTCTCACAGACTATGATATACAGTTGCGAAAAATAAAATAGCAACAGTAAGTAACCTATTCAATTTTGCTAAAAAAAATACCTATAAAATGGAGGAACGTTTTATGGAGAGATGAAAGGGCTGTATGGGAGAATATGTTAGACGACCACCGAATGCAGAACTTAAAAAACGGTTGATAAACCTTTTTAAGTATTGATTGTAAGGGTGGCGCTATTTTATTTTTCGCGGATTTTAAGCACATTTTTCGACCGAATTCGCTCTCTCTTCACTAAAAATTGTAAATATAGGTAAATTTTTTCGGAAAGTCCCACATAAGTATACCCCTCAATTTTCGGTATTTTGGGGTTCTTGTGCGCGTTTTTCCACCGAATTCGTAATTGGTATTTTGTAGCCCTATATGGTAACAAATCTCCCTCCCAAAAATATTTGCCCCCTTTTAGGGGTAGTCCCCATAAATCACTCTTTTTATATACACTCCACCACCTCCAAATATTCACCGGAGACCCAACAAAGTATATATATCCTTGACCAGAATAAAATTCTATGTCGATTTACGCATGTCCATCTGTCTGTTGAAATCACGATAGAGATCGCAATATTTAAGATAGAGCTCTGAAATTGTGTACAGACATTGCTAGGATATTTGATAAATGGGGGCTACACTACGTTTTAATGTAGCCCTCATATAATGGTACCCCTCAATATTCGGTATTTAGGGGATTTTGGAAACGTTTTTCCAACAAAACTGGATGTAATTTAGTTATTTGCGTTCTTATTGTATAGCACATCCTTGTACTACAAATTATTATTATTGCACAAAGTTTGAGTGGTACCCCATACCTCCACATCTCTGTACTAAAAGTGATTTCACTACCCAAAATGATCAATGTTGATCCTCGGTTTGGTGTAGTCCAATAGACTTTAGGCTTCTTATTTGGTAATAATTTTTTATCACGTCTTTTTCGGTATTTTAAGGTCGTATCATATCATGGGTTTTCTCCTAGGAGACCGCATTAATTGTACATATCTTGAATGTCATCCTCATGGTGGAGGATATAACAAGTTAGGCCGGGTCGAACTTAACATCGTTTTATTCTGTACTCGAAAGTATGCAATTCTAAGACGATTTTGCCGACTTAACTATCTGTTGTAATCATACTACCTTCGGAGGATATGTACATAAAAAACTGTTGTCAGGTTCGAGAATGAACTAAATCGACTAGTGCCTAGAATAAACATTTGGTATATTTAGCGTGATGGATGGTATTTTTTATTCGAAATTGAGCTATATCGGTCCTCAATTAGGTATAGTAATTACTAATGTAATCAATATTAATCCCGCTGTAAGTATAGCCTCCAGGGACGTTTGCATATAATTTTTTCTGGAATGAAAATTTGCATATTGAACCTGCAAACTCTCATCTCACCCGCCGAAATAAAAACATTTTGGAGTACATTATGTTTGTATTTGGTTTACATTATGGTTACAATCTATTGGTACAATGGTATAGATATACTTTTAGGTATATTCCCTATATTTTGTTTCAAGTAACTATTAGTATACCTATGGTGGAGGGTAGCACCCTATGGTGGAGGGTACCAAAGTTAGGCCCGGCCGAACATAACGTGTTTTTTATACCCTTCACCACACTGTGGTACAGGATATTAAGTATTTGTGCAAATGTTTGTGACAGGCAAAAGGAAACGAGATAGACACAAAGTTCCTTTTGACAATATGCATAGAATTACTTTCTAAGTCGATTTATGCATGTACGTCCGTGTGCCTGTCTGTCTGTCCATGTTAAATTGTAAACAAAGTACAGGTCGCATTTATTATTCGAATTGGATGAAATTTAGCTCATTCATTTGGCCCAAGGACGAACCCTATTGAAATTGGGAAAAATCCCATATATATATTCGTCCGATTTAAGGTAAATGGTGCACCAAAGTCTCTAAATATTTTTCGATTTGTACGAAATTTGGCACAGTGTACTGAATTAATCCTAGAATAATGTGTGTTAAGTTTCGTGAAAATCGGTTCCGATTTAGATATAGCTTCTATATATAATTTCGTCCGATTTAAGGTAAATGGTATAGCAAAGTCCCTAAATATCTTTCGATTTGTGTGAAATTTGGCACAGTGTACTGAATTAAGCCTAGAATGATGTGTGTTAAGTTTCGTGAAAATCGGGTCAGATTTAGATATAGCTGTCATATATATTTGCGTCCCGTTTAAGGTAAATGGTGTACCAAAGTCCCTATATATCTTTCGATTTGCACGAAATTTGGCACAGCGTACTGCATTAAGTTTGGAATGATGTGTGTTGAGTTCCGATTTAGATATAGCTCCTATATATAACTTCGTCCGATTTAATGTAAATGGTGTGTAAGTCCCTATAGTACCTATATATCTTTCGATTTGCACGAAATGTGGGATAGCGTAGTGAAAAAAGTCTAGAATGATGTATTTTAAGTTACGTGAAAACCGGTTCAGATATAGATATATCTCCCATATATATGTTCGTCCGATTTAATGTAAATGGTGTATCAAAGTCTCTATATATCTTTCGATTTGCACAAAATTTTTAATAAAGTCTAGAATTATGTGTGATAAGTTTCTTGAAAATCGGTAAAGATTTAGATATTGCTCCTATATATATTTTATTCCGATTTTAAATTGTGCACCAAAGATCCAAAGTTTGTCCGATTGTCACACAATTGTGTACAATAAAATGTAGTTAATAGAAATAAATCTCTGCAAGTCTCATTGAAATCGATTCATATATACATATATCCGATTTTACACAAAATTTTGCACAACATACTGAAATTAGTATAACCTAAAAGTTAGATATAAATTCTGCACCAAACTCCCCAGATGGGTCCGATTGGCCCAAATTTTTGCACAACGTGTGGTAAGCTTTGTTGAAATTGGTTCAGATTTAGAAATAGCTCCTATATATAGTTTCCTTAGATTTTACGTAAAAGGTGCACAAAAGACCCAAAGTAAGGCCGATTGACACAGCATGTAAGAAGTTATTTTTTTTTTTTGAAATCGGTTCAAATTTTTATAGGGCTACCATATATATTTTCTCCTGATTTTAAGTAAATGATGCACCAAAAACTTAAAATGTGGCCGATATGCACAAAACATACTGAAATTAGTATAACCTAACCGGTGACAAGTTTCGATAAAATCGATTTCGATATACCTTTTATATATATTTTCGTCCAATGTTATGTAAAATGGTGCACCAAATATATCCAATGTGTGAAAGGTATCATATAGTCGGCCCCGTCCGACTTTACTACTTTTCTTACTGCTTTTTATACCCTTCACCACACTGTGGTACAGGGTATTATGTCTTGGTGCATATGTTTGTAACAGGTAAAAGGAATCGAGATAGACCCATGGTTCCTTTTGAGAATATGCATAGAATCACTTTCTGAGTCGATTTATGCATGTCCGTCCGTCCGTTCGTCTGTCCGTCCGTCTGTTGATGTTAAATTGTAAACAAAGTACAGGTCGCATTTATAATCCGATTTGGCTGAAATTTGGTACAGCTCATTTATTTGGCCCAAGGACGAACCCTATTGAAATTGGGAAAAATCGGTTCAGATTTAGATATAGCTCCCATATATATTTTTGTCCGATATACGGACTTTAGACCCTGCAAATCATTCGATTTGCACGAATTTTTGCATAGCGTACTGAATTAAGTCTATAATGATGTGTGCCAAGCTTCGTGAAAATCGGTTCAGATTTAGATATAGCTCCCAAATATAGTTTCGCCCGATTTTTGGTAAATGAACCACCGAAGTCCCAGAAAATCTTTGGATTTGCACGAATTTTGGTATAGCGTACGGAATTAAGTCTAGAATGGTGTGTGCCAAGTTTCGTGAAAATCGGTTCAGATTTAGATATAGCTCCCATATATAGTTTCGCCCGATTTTAGGTAAATGATGCACTAAAGTCCCTAAAAATCTTTCGATTTACACGAATTTTTGCATAGCGTACGGAATTAAGTCTAGAATGGTGTGTGCCAAGTTTCGTGAAAATCGGTTTAGATTTAGATATAGCTCCCAAATATAGTTTCGCCCGATTTTTGGTAAATAGTGCACCGAAGTCCCAGAAAATCTTTGGATTTGCACGAATTTTGGTATAGCGTACGGAATTAAGTCTAGAATGGTGTGTGCCAAGTTTCGTGAAAATCGGTTCAGATTTAGATATAGCTCCCATATATAGTTTCGCCCGATTTTAGGTAAATGGTGCACCAAAGTCCCTAAAAATCTTTCGATTTGCACGAATTTTTGCATAGCGTACTGAATTAAGTCTAGAATGATATGTGCTAAGTTTTGTGAAAATCGGTTCAGATTTAGATATAGCTCCCATATATAGTTTCACCCGATTTTTGGTAAATGGTGCACCAAAGTCCCTATATATCCTTCCATTGCACGAAATTCAATACACTATGCAAATGTGGATTTATAAGTAAATGAAGAACTTAAAATGTGGCCGAACATGTGACAAGTTTCGATGAAATCGGTTTAGATTTCGATGTTTTGCTTTAAATTTATTTACATAATTTTGTCCCATTGTAAGAAGCAACTCTATATCTGACCAAAATTTAATATATGTTGCAGAATGACATGTTTAAGTTCATGTTAATGATCCTTCAAAAATGCGACGTATGTTAGGATCCCATCTGTTGAATATACCCAAAGTGGTGAAGGGTATCATATAGTCGGCCCCTTTACTACTTTCCTTACTGGTTTTATTATTGTTCCTTAATTTTCTTTTAAACATTAAACAACAATATTCTTTACAATCTTTTCGTTTATCTTGAGCACTTCTTTAAAGTACACCAACCATAATATGAAGACGTAATAAAAACACCAGTATTTCATAATATAATAATAAATATATGACGAAAAAATGCAAACAGATTTCAATTACTGAACCATAACCGTACAAAAAAACAGCAACACACTTAGCTCTAGCATCACCATGGAGGCAACTACGAAATATGTATTTCTCATTTTCATTATCAACTTCACGCAAAAAATATTTTCACTTCGTCTACTTCAGATACACCCAAAAATGTATAAATAGATATTCGTAGATGGCATAGCAATGGCTGGCAGAAAACACCCCACCTGAGGCATTGGACAGGCGGTCTGTGTACATTGTTGACATAACAGAAATTGTCAATAATTTGTTTTTCTTTTCTGCTTTTCATTTACGCCCAAAAAAGTAAACATTAACAAATTTCCTTTTTATGGTAATGACCGCCTGTCTGCCTAGGTGTTGTGCCAATGTTATCGACCACAATTTTGCTGCCCAAGCAATTGACATTTTCGGACCACCTTAGCTGATGGTGCAAAAATTGTGTAAAAGAGGAGTCATTAGTTGACAGCGGAAGGAAGGAAGTTGACGTTGTTGTTTGTTATAGTATTTAACTTTAGTCGGTACCGGTCAGACATTAATAAAGTTTTTAAAATCTATTTTTAGGCTGCCATAAAAATTCATATTACGTTGATGTGGTTCGCCTGTTGCAAAAATAATAAAGTATACTTTTGGGTGTAATAAAATTACTTAGGAAGGTATTTATTTATATGAGAAAAAAAAACTACAAAATTAAATGCTTGAAAAGATGACATTTATTCACGAGAAAGGCATTTGCATTAAAACAATATTTTTTTTTTTTGGTTTATTTTCCATGTTATATTTTTATTTGATAGTTATTGAATTCATATAAATATTATTACATACTAAAAAAATGAACTAAACAATATAATACAACATCTTCAACTCGCTAACAATTTAATGAAATAAAGTTCACAATTTTATTGTAATATCTAAAAAATGCTTTATTTAAATATTTGATTTGTTCCTGTACTGCATGAACCTACAATTTTTAACTAGTTTTTCGATATCATAAAGGAAAATTTGTTATCGTAGCAAAAAATGTATATTCTTGCAGTTTCTGGAACATATAATAAATGTAGACATTGAAAGAATAAAGAGTTTTTATTAAAGACGAACATATTATAAAAATACTTATTTTTTATTTAATTCCAAATAAAGTCAATAGAAAATCAGTACTGAGAAGAGAATTGTTTAATTTAGGTATGTGTCAAGTGGAAAAACATAAAATATTAAAAAAAATCGCATATTCATAATATCATATTTACGTCAAAAATCAAACTATCAATGATTAGTTTTTAATAATATAAAAAATTTATATGTTTTTGTACCCCCACAAAATGGTAAAAATAATGCTAAAAATTAATTTCATAATAATAGGCAAACGGATTATCTGATTTTAACGAAACTTTGTTTATCATATTATCTTTACGAAGCCTATATTATGTAGGAAGATGGGACCAATTGGTCCACTCTTTCTGGTACCTCCCCCACAGAGGGAAAAAATGTTCAATATTTTTAAATGCAACCAAACTTTCCACAACCTAATACCTTTACCAAGCCTAGATCAAGTTTGAAGATGGGACCCATCGATCCACTCTTTCAGGTACCTCCCCCACAAAATGGTCGAAATTGTGCTAAAAATTTAGTTTATAATTACACGCAAATGGACTATCTGATTTTAATGAAACTTTGTATAACCCATTGTCTTTACAGAGCCTAGGTCAGGTAGGAAGATGGGACCAATTGGCCCTCCTTCTGGTACCTCCCCCACAAAGGGACAACATTTTCAATATTTATAAATCCAATACCAGGCTAATGGAATGTCCGATTTGAACCAAACTTTCCACAAGCTAATACCATTACCTAGTCTAGATCAAGTTTGAAGATGGGTCCCATTGGTCCACTCCTTCTTGTATCACCCCCAAAGAGGGTCAAAATTTTAAATATTTATGAAACCAATATCGGGCGAATGGAATGTCCAATTTGAACCAAACTTTGCACAACCTGATACCTTTACCAAGCCTAGATGAAATTTGAAGATGGACCCATTGGTCCACTCCTTCTGGTACTTTGAACCAGACTTTGCACAACCTAATACCTTTACCAAGCCTAGACAAAGTCTGAAGATGGAATTCATTGGTCCGCTCCTTCTCTCTACAGAAGTCTACATTTTTTATATTTATGAATCCAATGTCAGGCGAATGAAATGTCCGATTTGAACAAAACTTTGCGCAATCTACTATCTTTACCAAGAATAAATCAAGTTAGAAGATGGGACTCATTAGTTCACTCCTCCGGTACCTCCCCCACAAAGGGTCAAAATTTTCAATTTTTCAAAAAAAAAAGAAAAAAACAGAGGAGTTAGATTAAGGGGATTCAACTAGCTGGCAAGAGAGCGTACATTATAAGACATGTAAGTTTGCACACATCTATTAAAGAAAAGTCCTTCAATTCGACGGCGGGTATGATTGACGATCACTGGAACATCATAATCTCAAAAATCCAAAGCAATTGGAAATATTACATATCTGGATGTGGTATGAACTAGTACAATTTAAATTGCTCGAAATTTTTTTTTTGCATATTTTCGACCAACTTTTTGGAATGTCGAAAATCGTCCCAAAGTCCAGTCTTAAACGTCCCAAAATCCAATCTTGTTCCCGGCTAGACCAATTTATATAGGTTGGATAATATGTGATGAGTGGTGCCATATCTAAAACTGGAAACAACGCCTATAAAATAGCAAATTATCAGTGATTTTGAAAATAATTTATCACAGATAATTAGTTCGGTGAAATATTCCGTCAATAGATCAGTGATTTTTCACAGAACATCAGTTCGTACCAATCAACAAATTGTCAGAGAAGTGAAAAACACCCATTTAGGAGTTCCACGGAATTGGTGAGAGGGTTACCGGAAAACGTCAATAAAGCCAATAATTTCCTGAAAGGAATCAGAAAGCAAAATTAGTTTTCACAAAAGCTCATATTAATTGAAATCCGGCGCAATGAACAAATATTATATTCTCGGATGAATTAAACATTAATATTTAAGTCTCAGACCCGAACATATTTGGGGTGAGAGGACCCATAAGTGAAAAACTCAGGCGTCAGTATTGTAAGGGTACTGTGAGGCGTGGAGGTGGGTCATTAGCGGTATTGGACTGTTTTTCTGGGTAGTAATGGATCGGATTGTTTATACAAATTTGTTAGAAAACGCAATAGTTTCCTTCGGCTTCTGGGTGTTTCAGCTTGACAATAACCACTAAAGGAGTCAAAAATCATGATTTAATCGAAAGAGATCCACAAACAAACACAAACTCTTCCCAAAAGTTCAGGATGCGAGGAATAGCATATCCGAGAATCAAATTGAGCTTCTTAAAGATTCGATGCCTCGTAGGTGTCCATTCATACTTCGAAGCAAATAAAGTCTTTGTCTTTTAACAAAAATATAAATTTCAGTAGTGTTTGGCGGGTTATTTGGGATACCATTTGTATTTTGTTTTTGCAAAATAGTCAGGCTTAATCCCAGTTTGTTGTTTTTATAAAAATACAACTATTTATTAGTGGGGAATGTATGGCATTGTCCGCCGATGGATAAGGCAGGGAAGACTATAGTTTCGGATCTCGCCACTGATCCTCATCAGTTCCCTTAGTTTTTTGTTGGGATATTCTCCCCAGAAGCTATAGCTTCGAAACTATAGTCTTCCCTGCCTTACCCCTCGGCGGACAATGCCATACATTCCCCACTAATAAATAGTTGTATTTTTATAAAAACAACAAACTGGGATTAAGCCTGACTATTTTGCAAAAACAAAAATATAAATATTTACCACGGACGGCTTGAACTTCAGAATGTAATTGTATTGAAAAATTATTCCTTTGGTAAAAGTATATGACTCGGCATACACGTAAGTATGCTGTTAAGAAATGTTGGTCAGATTTCTGCATAAATTCTGTTCAAAATTTGGTAAACACTATGTTAAACCGCATTCTGTCTGTTACTAAAATAACGGTGGAAATGCTAAATATTAATTTATTTATAAAAATATTATGAAGTTTATTTTTAAAATATTTTTTTATTTTAATGTGAGTTACACTCAAATGATTTTCATTCCATATTTTGCATTACTCTTAGTTTTTTCAAAATGTGTATGAAAAATGTTTTTGGTTTATAGTTGGGCCCAAACAAATGTCGACTACTGTGTCATAGGGTGGCCATCCTAAAAAAATATTATCAATTATTATCTTCTTCTGTATTCTTTATTAATGCCCCGCCAAATTTTAGGTATTTTGAACTTTGCAAATTTGGTAACCAAAAGGAATTTGGCATTACAAGTTGTTGGTAAATAAAAACATCTTCCCAGAAAAATTTCAAGAGCCCCATATGTAGGTCCAGCAAATATGAAGTAGCCGTAACTTCCCATCGAAATACCTATGCATTCCGGATGAATAAAAATTTGTTCACAGAAATTGTTCAATATAGGTCCATGTTTTGACATACAGTCGAGTACGGTTATAACGAACAGGGCTTATAACGAACTTTCTTTATAGCGAACACATTTCCTGCTTTACTAGGTTTGGCCTTACCAAGGACATAAGAAACTAATTTGCTTGGTCCCTACTAGTTCGCTATAACCGCAATTTACTGTATTATGAATGTTTGCGCCGTATTTTCGTAACCATTGACTGTAATTTTCATTTTCCCATAAAAAGGTATGGGCCGATTTAGTGCATTTTGAATATCTACCACATTATGTATAAAAAACTTAACTAATTTATTTAACGTGTTTACATAGTTGTTAGAATTGGGCAATATAGGTCACGTAAATGATCGATTCTCGTTCCTTTTTTTTAATGAAATATAGTTCCGACTCCTAGATAGTTCCTTTGAAACTCTCTCTTTCAGCGCTTTTTTTTCTCACATACTCAGTTCCGTGTGGATTTCCTAATGGATGAATAAATTGAAAATTGTGCAAAAATGAACAAAACTTGATTTTAAATCATTTCTATTTTGCAGAACATTCAAAAAAATGTTTATACAGTAGAATCACGATATACCAGTAGAATCTCGATATATATCTCGTCAGCCCTCATAGTTATATCGAAAATATCGTTATACCAAGTGGCATTTCTTCTTAGAGAAAACAGCAGAAAAAATTTATATTTTAATTCGTTTTTAAATATTTATTTTTATTGGTATTTTATATAAATAAAACAAGTAAAAAAATATCAGTCGGTGTTGCCGACAGATATATTTCCCCAGCCTATGGTTTGTGGTGGTCTTCGGAATAACACACAGATTTTATTATTAGCTTTATATAAGAAATATGTTTTTATCAAAGAGTTTTCGGATTTAATGTTGATCAAGTTTTATAAAATATTGACCATTTGTGAGGGAGGTACCGGAAGGAGTGGACTACTAGGTTCCATCTTCGGACTTAATCTAGACTTAGTACGAAGATAATGGGTTGTGCAACATTGGGTTCAAATCGGACATTCTATTCGCCTGATATTGGAGTTACAAATATTGAAAATTTTGACTATTTTTGGGGGAGATACCAGAAGGAGTAGACCAATGGTTCCCATCTTCGGACTTGATCTAGGGTTTGGTAACGATAATAAGTTGTGCAAGTTTTGGTTAAAATCTGATATTCTATTTGCCTGATTTTTCATTTATAAATATTGAAAAATATGAACATTTTTGGGGGAGGTACAAGAAGGAGTAGACCAATGGTTCCCATCTTCGGGCTTAATATAGACTTAGTAAAGATAATGGGTTTTGTAAAATTGGATTCAAATCGGACATTCCATACGCCTGATATGGTATTTATAAATATTGAAAATTTTGACCCTCTGTGGGAGTTACCAAAGGGAGTGGACCAATAGGTTTCATCTTTTTACTTGATCTAGGCTTGGTAAAGATAATAGGTTTTACAAAGATTCGTTAAAATCGGATTGTCCGTATGCTTGTTATTATAAAATTAATTTTGTGCACAATTTTGCCCATTGGTCCACAAGGAGTGGACCAATGGGCCAAATCTTCAAACATGATCTGGGCCCCATCTTCAAACATGACTGGTCGTTCTCTAGATTACAATGGTATATACGATTTCTTTTTTTGCAGTCGATTACAAAAATTGTACTCGAGCTTGACTACGCAATACTGGTGTACAACAAATTGTACAATTGGGAATTATTGAAAACTTTTTGTTCGTTTTTAGTTGGATTATAGTTCATTGTCTATTCATGTAATGTATTTTCAAGAATGTTCTCCTGTATTTATCATTTGTAAAACTCATAAGACCCTATGTTACTTTCTTTCTCATTTGTAACAAATTATAATCGATTATAATCAAAACCAATATATGCTTCAGTGCAAATTAATTTGAAAAAATATTCTATTTAACAAATTTCAACGTTTTCCACTTGTTTTTATAAATTCCAATGTAATCCAAATCCTTATACTTTCGTATACAAAAATATCACCCATGCCAATTGTGATATGACTTTTCTCTGTTCAATATGAAAATAGATATTCCTTTTAGTTTTTAATAAATTTCTTCTAAAATTATTTTTTTAGAATTGTCTTTTTTATTTATATATACATAAATATACCAAATAGTTTTAATACCTACTCAAAGTTGCCAATATACATATATGCATCTGTGTATGTATATATATTTGTTTGTACTTTGTAATAAATATCTCAGCATCATATCAATAAATATTTCCATTATCACGAAATATATATTTTTGTCTACGTATTTTTTTATTATTTTGTTCTCTTTTTGTTTTTTTACAATCAGGTGACAAAACAGAAAGAAAGAAACATAAAAGCAAAAACAAAAAATATTGATTTTCCTCTTAGTACTGACAATCTTGATATTACAATTTTGAATTTTTTTTTTTTTGTATTTTTTTACAATTCTTAATATTACAACAGAACAAAAAATGAAAAGAAAACATAGTATTTGTATTTAGGTGTAGTAGAAAGGCTATACACTTTGGGACTTAATATCTAAGGGAAAAATTACAATAACAACAAGTGTAAAAATAGTATTTTCTTATTTTGCTCACATTCACATTTATCATCATCATTTCTTTTGTTACTATTTTTTTGTATTTAATCTGCAAGGATTCTAGACATTTTATTATTTTACTTAAAAAATATAGTACAGATAACAATTTTTTAATTTTTTTTATTATATTCCCTACTTATGAAATTCTTGGTATTTCGTTTAGTGTGTGTTTTTCAATTTAATTTATATTTTTCACATTAGCTTTTTGAACTAAAATCTAAAAAAAAAATTGTTCACATAATCATGGCATTTATTTCGAGTTTTGGGAAGGGGGGACATTTTCTCTTTTTTTGTCATTTGTGAAACCAATTTTGATGACTTAGTCCTTCTTCATTTTCCGTTTTTATTATTGTTTATTACCATTCCCACCGATTTAGGCATTTAGGCAGCCATCAAAGCTCTATTCGAAGCTCGTTGTTAGTAACTCTGTGGTGTATTTTTGCTTACTTTGTTTCCTATTTATAATTTACGGGAGGGGGTGGAGGGGTTTTCAGGTAATTTGCACTTAATAATCATAATTTTGTTTAAATTATATTTTTTTGTTTTGTTAAAAAAATGTTTAACATTTATACGAGGTAAATTTGCAACTACAGTTATTCTTTTATAATTTATTGATGGTTGGTTGTTGGTTTTTTGTCGAAGAAGCAATTCTTCTCCGTTTAGGCCATTCATCAATGCCATGCGAATAGAACATGACTAACTAACAGATATCCTGTGGATACGATAATGCTACCGATCATTACGGGAAAACCAACTCTGCAATGGAATAAAATGTGCGGTGATAAATTAGAGCTATGCTTTTAATTTTCTTTTTTCAAATACTTACTTAAAGAATTGTAAGAAAGTAAATTTGTAACCGTGTTGCTCAGCAACACCGGCACAAACAACATTTGCTGAAGCACCAATGAGAGTACCATTGCCTAGATGGGAGGAGAGAAGAAAACAAGATTTTTGATTGTAGTTTTGAAAAATAAAATAAATATGCAAATTATGACTAGGACAAAAATTATTAATTATATTGGAAGAGCGAAACTGACCCGGGCAAACTTTGATTTGCCTTCAAATTTTATTTTCACTGCAAGTCTGCAAAGTCATGGCAGATTTATATTTAGGAGAATAATGAAAGGTACACTAAATCGAATATTGCACTATATTTCGGACAAGCTTCAAATTATAAGAAACACTCCCCACGCTTCATAGAGCATGTATAAAGTTTGGTCAAAATCGTTGCAGTAGTAATTGAGTTACGGTGCAAAAAAAAAACTAAATATTGCGCCATCTGTCGAATGAACTTCAAACTACACAGAATCACTTCTCACACGCCATAAAGTTTGGTCAAAATCGGTGCAGTAGTTTTTGAGTTCACGTAATTTTTTATATATATATAGAGAAGAGATTTGTAATTTTTAACAACAAGGTATCCTTATCTGCATTCCAAGTGCTGCCGACAAGCGACTTGAGAATCTCGTTCCTACTTTTCAACTTATCGCAGATAGCTGTGGTTTGTGCGGATTTGAACATTTTTTTGAGTAGTAAGTGGTCGGAATTGTGTGCCCATCGACCTGCACATTCAATGATATTCTCTTCAATGATGTCAATATTTCGTGGCGGATATTTTCATATTCCTCGAGTGAAAGAAGGCTGCTAACTCGCCGAGATAGGCGTTCAATCTTATACTATGTCCCTAACTATAGCACCCGACGCCATGATCTTACAATCATCTGCATACGTAATGATCCCAATACTGTTCTGGAGATATCACTCCACCCTTCGGAACTCCCTGCATCATTCTACGGGGTTTAGACTTCTTATTCTGGAAACCACGTTCGACTGGCGTCCACACATACAATTTATTATTCAACGATTCAAACTTGGACGGAGGATGTCCTTAAACAGCTGTCACACTTTTTGAGGACATCGAGAACACTTTGCGGTGTGAACGGCTGGTTAAGTCCTCGACTTATATGTGTGGAGAAGTCGTGCAACGCTGTTTTCGTTCTGTGTTGCTTATCGTAGATGACTAACAACTGGATAGCTTTCCCTAATGCTGGGGTGTAGGAATGCCTCGCTACTGGTGACATAAGTGACCTGCAAGAGTCACCTTCGCTAGTGTCATTGCCTGGCTTCAGTAGCGGAACTACCCTGCCCATTGTCCAGGCTTCGGAACGACGTGAGTGGCTATCGACAAATTGGGGACTTTGGTCAGGTACTCAACTCCGGGCTCGTCTAGCTGTTTCAGCAGAACCATGGTTATTCTGTCAGGGCCCATCGCTTTAGATGACTTAGCGTTACGGATTTCACATATAACATCATATATTGTAAACTGTGGTGGTACCTCCTCGACGGGATAATATGTTATGCGATGTAGTACACTCCGATACGCCCTGTCGCTCTCGGGATGTTCGACAAATTGTCGGTTAAATAACTGGCGCCGTTAAATGTGACTGAGGTCTTATCTTCCTTTTTACCAGAGTTTGAAATCGATTTAATTGTGGGTAGATGGTCAGAGCCAAGATAAATTCCGGGTTGCCAGTCGACTTCATTTATCAGACCTTGTGACGCAATGGTTATGTGTGTGACACTCTCCCTTTATTCAGGTGGGTGCATCCTCATTTACCGTGCAAAACGTGGAGCTATCAATATGCTCTGCCAGCACTGTTCCCCTCTGGACATTACCTAGAATCGAATGGCACAAATCATGATGAGCATTGAAATCCCCCAGTATCAGACGTTAGGCGAATAACGCGATTCACAGATATTAATCCGTGGTATATACACGTTAAGCAACTTTACCTCGGCATTTCCATATTTAACTGTGGCCATTTGTTCGATCAGGTGACCAATGAGACCCAATCATATAGAAACGTGTTTAGCCTCACACCTTTAATGGAGATACCAAATTGGTGTAAACCGCCAGTTAATTAGGTAAACCACATTTAAACTAAGGCTGGTTGTAGATCGCAAGAGAAACCTACATTCGGAACCTGTAAAGCCCCACTCTCTCTACTGAATAAATAAATGCAAACAATGCGGGAATTATATCAAACTATTTTTCATCCACTGCCAACCCTAAATGACAATTTTAGTCACTTCGTGGCTATACATTAAAAACATGGCTATACATTTAAAGTATCTATAATTGGTACGACTACGTTATTTTGAAAAGTTGACTTCGACTGTTTATACAGATTTCAATATGCTTTTCCATTAAACATTATTTCGTACACTCATTTGAATTTAATTTGAAAATTTCATTTCCACTTACCTCCCAGACATGCTCCAAATGCCAGAGCCCAAACCAATGGCTGTAGTGGCAAATTTAAGGTATTATTTTGAGCTAATGATATGGTAATTTTGACCATCATTGTGGTCAATGGTATATTGTCTACGAAGGCCGAGGCTATAGCGGAAACCTGAAAAAAGAAAAATTAAAGAATACCGGAAAAAAATATTAACACTTAGAAATAGTGTTCCACCAGCAGAACTTACCCATAAAATAATTAACACAGCCACCATTAAACGCGACTCCTCGCCAACACCTAAAATAATATTCTCTGTCATATTGCCAATCCATTCGATAAGACCCAATTCAGAAAGGGCCTCCATCAAAATAAATAGAGCGGCAAAGAATAAAAGTGTTGACCATTCGACACGAGCCAATATGGCTTCCATATCCTCAATGTCGGCCAATATTATAAGGAATATGGCACCCAACAGGGCAGTCCACCCCAGGGAGAGACGTTGCAACTCAGGAACCGAATGTAAGAAGAACAGACTTATCACAAACACCAAGGCACAAGAGCATTTGATGAGCAAAGGTTTGTTGCGTATGGGATACTAAAGAGAGTGTGTGAGAGAGAGAGGGAGAGAAGAAAATGTAATAATACAAGAATTCAATAAAGAGTAAAATGGGGACCTACCTTTGCTTGCAAACTCTCTAAAGTTTGTTGATAATTAATGGCTGGTTCCACAGCTGTGGCCATTTTCTTTTTCAGTGATCGTTTCAAACGATTCACTTTCTTCATCAGAGTCTGACGCACCAATTCTTCATCTTTGGAATATGAAGACAAACTGGCAGCAGCTCTCTTCCATACATGGATCTCATGCCTGAGTTCTTCTACTTCGGGTGATTCTTTGAATTGCAAATCACTGATATTGCGGAATTTGTAGCGCAATTGTATATAGGATGTGAACATGACCAATGCCACACCAGGCAGCATGTGAAGGGTGAAGATGGCAAAGTTGACGCCCTAAAAATGAGATAAAATCGATCAGATCACATATTTCATAGGGAATGCCCAAGTAGCACTTACATTTTTCGAAATGAAACTATTGGAGGCAATAATAACATTTGGTGGATCACCAACTGGGGTCAAGGCACCACCAATATTCGAGTAGATAACCATACACATTAGTATGGGTACGGGATTTAGGGACATAACCTCACAAAGACGTATGGTAACGGGAGTCATCAGCAGGACCGTGGTTACATTATCCAGAAAAGAAGATAAGATGGCGGTGAACAGACACAAACAATTAATCAGGGGCCAAACATGTCCATTGGTAATCTGAAAACACACAAATTGAGGATAATTTGAAGAAAATACTTAGTATTTGAAAATTCCGCTCCTTACCTTATAAGCATACACAGCCAAGTAATCAAAAACTCCTGTCTCCGAAAGAATGGCCACCAAAATCATCATACCAAATAAGAGCAGTAACGTTTCCACATCGATCCAGCCCATGATGGTGACCATAGAGGGGCGTGAGTTCAATGCAGCCAAAATACCCACCGACAGGGTGGAGGCAATGATGGCAGCAAAGGTGCGATTTACAATTTCCCAAATGATCATAACATAGAGACCACACAGAACCACGGCTGCATATATTACACCTTCTTTTTTATAAATCGGTGATTCGTCAATGCTCAGCTGTAGCGGCAACTCGGCATCGATATTCGACACAAAGTGCAGTGACAGTTCCGTCAAATTTGTATTATTGGCATAGTCACCTTCGAGTGGTTTCAATTGGAATTGATGGGCTTTGTGTGTTTCACGTGTTGTATCCAAGAATTCCGGATATACCAGGTCAAGTTTCCAGATTTTCGAAACAATTTCATCATAAGCCCTCTCACCAGACTCATTGTAATAGATGCGTTCCACATAGATTTCCAGCAGAGGCGGTGGTCGTTGGTGTGGGTCTTGTACCGTTTCGGCTTCCTGCAGGCGGAAGGCTCCTGTTAAGCTAAGACCTATTCGGCTAAGTTCGGCGGTTGTGATGGGGAATACTGGAAATGAAGAACAATTATCAGTATTTACAGTAAAAGAATAGAATAGAAAAAATCGCTTACCTCTCTCGGTGCCATTTTTCGGCACACTTATCAGTTTCAGTTCTTCCACATGTTCATTGTTGGACATTAAAAATGCCGTAAATACACCCCACACAACCAGCAGAATAGCTATTTTGAACCATACCAAATATTTTTTAATCTATAAGAAATAACCATTAATGTAGACGTTTTTAATTCAAACTTTGAAATTCTCTCTCCATACCTTCGAATGGCCATGATGCTCCGTCTCATCCTGTTGATCTTCGTTGTTGTTTTCCACATCACGTCCGTCTAAAATACGAACTTGTCCCATTTCGTTTGTGACATTAATGCCGATTTGTGAAAATGCATTTGAATTTTTATTTTGACCGCTGCCGCCACGTACGAAGTGTACGCCACCGTCTCCAATTTTGCCATTGTTGTGGTCATGATCATCGGCATCATCGTTGGGCAATGGATCAACATCGGCAGGTTCATAGCCTAGGAGAAATAAAAATGAAAATCTATTAATTAAATATAAAATTTTGTGGGTACTTTTTTGATAGATCGTTAAATGGGTTCATGATAATCGAAATTTGGATTGTTAGTGGTTCTTTGGATTTTTACATTAACATTTTTATATTTACTCTAACGACTTATTGATTTAGTCTCTTCTTCACATCCCTTTACTTAGCTTTAAATTCTCCTTTAAATTTATGAATAGATTTTATTTGCTGAGTTATGATTCACTCACACCATACTGGAAGCTATTTTTTTCATGAAAAATTATCTGCCGTTTATTTTTAGCGGATATTGAATTTCTTCTTTGGCCGGAAGTTTGCATAACAAGCCGGTTATATGGCAACGGATGGACAAACATTTAAAGAAGACAAAATTAAATTCGTTAGCAAATACAGCTCGAAATAGTGGTGGTGGATTATTCATATTATATTTGAGTTATTCTGCTTTAAAGTGAAAATTAAAGTTCAATTTTTATAAATATATAAAATATCAACTATAAATTAAAATAGAAAAATAGATTTCCTTCAGAAAATAATTATGGCTTTTCAAAGTGGTTGCTGTTTAGGGTGGGACTGCCACCACCATCGAATATTGGCCATAATTACATTATTGATATAGTTACGGATTGATGCACATACAGAAGTCTTGCATACAACAAGGATGAGCTGTCATTTTAGCTGCGTTGGAATACACGACATTTCGGCCGTTTGACACTAGATTTACGGAGTGACTAATTCAAATTTCATAACTAAAAATCGACTGTTTTAAATCATTCACAATTGACCTGAAACGGTCAGAATTACCCAACAGGAGAGGTGTCATGTTCCACCAGAACAACGCTAGGTCACACACATCTACAGGTACTCGCCAGAAACTTCGGGAGCTTGGTTGGGAATTTATTGGTATCTAGGGAGGATTGAGTAAATCGACTACTAGAGTTTTTTGCAAATAGAGAGCAGGACTTCTATGAGAGAGGTATTATGAAGTTACCTTTAAAATTGCAAAAAATTATACAACAAAACGTTGCATATTTGGCTTAAACCGGACAATCCGAAGCATCTTAAATAAAGTCCTATAATTCATATAAAAATAATGGATTTCTTTTTCTCCAACCTAATATATTTAAAACTTTAATATAAATTTAAAAAATCAAACATTTGTTTTTAGTTGTAAAGGTACATACACATTTCGAAGTATTGAATGTTATAAATGTTTGGCTCATATAATTGTTTAAAGTTACTCATTTAATTTTTCAAAATTCTTGAAATTTATTGGTCCTATCAGGCCTAGGCAACAATGAAGTAGCATATGGGTTATGAAACTAAGAAGTAAAAATTGAAAAAAAGTCGAGTCGTTGACAATTTGTGAAAGAGATATTTGGGGAAATGGGAATAGAACTCATTTTCGGAATGAAATGGTAAAAAATATTTATTTGTGAGAAGTTGGGGTAAAATTAAAAAACTTCTTATTGGATGTACATATGTTCAAAATTGTTGACCCTTTATAGGGGAGGTACTACAGAGAGTGGATGTATAAATCCCATTTTTATATTCCAACAAAGTTTGAAAAATATATTACGATGTGCAGAGTTTTTAACAAATCGAATACCCCGTTCGCATTATAAGACATTTTCAAAACATGGACTCTTTGTGGGGGATGTACCAGAAGTAGAAGACCAATAATTCCCACATTCAAACATGATATAGTTTTAGTTAAAATTTGGTCAAATGTTGCATTCTTTTCTGTTTTAGCGGACGAAACTGCGGATACAGGAGCAGCTATCAATATGTACAAGATTTTTGGACAAGGTATCGAAAAATGTCAAAGATGGGATAAGAAGGATTGACAGGAAAATAATTTTCGACCGTCATAATAAACACAGTAATCAGTTTAGGTTTGGATACAATATTTTGAGAGGTCAAGGATATGACGGCGCGTCTAACATGTCAGTCAATTATAATGGAGTGTAGACTACTATTAAATCACAATTCACTTCTGTGGCAAACATTCATTGGATCAATTCGAGAATTTTATTGATGCAATACCTCGTATGTGTGCTGTAGTAGTTTATATATTTTTTAAATGTATAAATTTCCTATTTATTTCTGAAAGAAAAAACATTCACAGTCATTTATTCAGTTGCTTTAGTTTTGGCCATATATATATATATATATATATACATATAACAAAAAATGGGGACTGCGTTCTTATTGCACCACTCCCCCCTTTGATGCCTGGAAAGTAGGAAAAATTCTAATTCGAAAAATTTAATTCCATCATCTACTCCGAAGTGGGAATCGGACTAAAATTTTGCCTAGGCTATACATACAGTAATCAAGATTTAACTTTCTTACATTCACATTTTACGATCATACAGGCACTGGTGGCCAAACTGAAATTGTAAAGATAATAAATGTCGTATAGTTTTTTTTAAAAATAAACGTGTCAAACAAACAACAAAACATGCCAAATATTTTTGCGGTAGTCAAACATCAAAACATAACCTCTTCCCAAAGGTTTAGGTTGCAGGGAATAGTTTATCGAAGGATGCTTCGCAGATTTGCGTTTTTAATTTTTGTTTTTTATAAGTGATTAAATTAACTATTTATTTCTGAAATAAACATTCACAATAAGTTTATTTATAAAAAATTACAAGTAGTTTTAGTTGTTTTAGTTTTGGCCACCAGTGTAAGCGTTAATACACATATCAATACCTTGGAAGTTATTATCCATATATATCAAAACAGTTGCTTTTGTTTTGTTCTTAATTTTTATAATATATCGAAGTATTTCATTCACTTGTCTTACCATGTAATCGTTCATGCTCCTGGCGAAATGATGCTAAACTTGGATCCTGTCTGATACGTTCTGGCAGTGCACGCCAGACTTGTAAGGCACCTTCTGTAACTTCGCTGTAAATAGAGAAAAAGAAACACAAATCCAAAAAGAAAATCAATAAACAGCACTAAACAGGGATATGATGATAAAAAAAACACCGATTGAGGTTACTGACACACTTTCGGTGGAATAAAAAAATATATATGAAAAATTCGTAATAAATATAAAACACTTTCTTGTTTCTGTTTCTTTTTTTTTTATCAACATGACCGACCTACACCAAGAAAAAAGTCGTTGCCTTTAAACAGAAATTATCAAAAAGAAAAAATGTGAAGCTGTCAGCTGGTTGGTTATGTTATGACTACTGGTGAATGTTATCACGTTGCGTTTTTTATTATTTTTGTATTATGTGAATATGAATTTGTGTTATTAATTCATTCATAATGTCTAGGCGGTTTTTTAGGTTAGATTAAATGTGTTGAAAGTAAGACGTTATATTTTTTTTACTATGAAATAAACCCTACATCACAATGTTTTGTTGGGTATTCGAGCATATATTTTTGACATACATAGGGAAACGACATAGACCCATCGTTACTTTTGACAATATACAGTGTATGGATCACAATGAGATGAAATTTGGCACGACTTATTTATTTGACCCAGGGAAGAACCCAATTTGGGTACCGGTTCAGATTAAAATATAACGCCCATTTATATTCTCGGCCGATTTCATGTAATTTTGCACATCGAATGACGTTTGTCAACTCAGATTTACATACAACTGTCATATATATATAACATTCTTTGATTTAAAGTAAATGGTTTAACAAAGTACATAAGTCTGTCGCGTTAGTATCGGATAGGCTTAGAGACTGATAGGATATGTTTTCTGTTGCAAAATTAAATTTGTTTTCGGAAAAATAGTTTCGAAGGAAGCCTTCATACGTTTCTTTTCATTTCCATACTGGTCTGTACATGCCGATGGGATTTCTTGTCAAATTTAAAATTGAACATAGTCAGAGAGTTAGGTACGACGTTCAAATTTATTGAGTAAACCAAAAGCAACAAATCCGAAAAAATCAAGGAGTACATATCTCCATAGTGGATATAAAGGCGGATATAATTGTTGCCGACATTTCCACGAAAATGATTTACATTTTTTAAGATTAACGTACTCAGTACGGGTCGATCTACGACCATATTTTGTGTTGGTTAGAGTGGCGTATGAGCCACAAACAAAATAGCTAACGACAGTCGGTCTTCGAAGTTCGAAGCAAATGTTCTCATGTGGTGACGTCGAAAAACTGCAAAAACAACAGGTAGCAGAATAATACTTCGCTCAACTTACCCACTTGCTAGTCGAAAGCACTCCTTGTCCCGATAATAACATAGAAGCACTGTGGCAATGAATTGCCCACGTCCTACAAATTGCAACAAAAGCAACACTTTGGTACCACAGACAACCATTTAGAAACCCATGGTACGATTAGGAGTGTCGTAATGCTGCTGAGGTAATCAACACAGCGAGAGAGAATAATCGGGAGGACCGGTGGTCAGATGGTAATCAGGAGCATGCACCAACTGGAACAACTTGGCTAGAGGAATGATGTTGGAACCTCAGAATCCCACGTCCCGTGCAAAAAAAAGAGACACGACGTCATCTTCCATTGCATGTAAAGTGCTATCCAGCGTGCTGTGTGAACCACTGAAGCCAATTGTCAATGATATTATTGGAAAGCGGCTTCAGACCTGCAATTCTACTATAAACCAGATGTTCACACTGCGCCTGGAAAAGGCCCACGAAATACACATCGACACATTCCACCTATTCGTCGACTATAAAGACGCATTCGACAACCCAATCCACTCAGAACAATGATTCAGACAAGGTGACAGTTGGTCGTGTGACATCCTGCCGTAAAAGTTCAGTACACCAAACAGCACATGTTACTCGCCCATGACATCGACATAATGGGTCGAACATTACCAGCGGTAAAAGCCACCTTTGAACGAAATGAGAAGGAGTCAAAGTGGGACTGGAAGTAAATGACGAGTAAATTTCTGATGGTATCAATGTGCAAGACGTCCAGTAGACTAGGACCAACTGTGAAACTACAGCAACTATTTTATATACCTCGGTACCGCCATAAATAAAACTAATGATATCAGTTTTGCAATTCCGAGAAGAATAGTATTGCCAACAGATGATACTATGGTCTGAGTAAGCGATTCAAGAACGCCAGACTAAACACACCCTCTACAAGACGCTGATACTACCCGTGCTGGTGCATGGGTACTTCCGCAAGCAGATGAAGCAGCTCTTGGAGTGTTTGAGAGAACAATTTTCCGAAGGATCTACGGCCCGACTAAATTTGTAATTTATAAAAATTGTGACAGTTTATAGCCAATAGTTACAATAAGCCGATAGTTGCAATAAATCTATTCCCAGCCTAAATATTAAGGCCTGCCAAGTTTAGACCACACTGAATTCACCATTAGCTTTCTAGAAGGAGTTGGTCGATAACGTTTTCAAATGTTATAAAGTCTTGATTAAAAAATTAAACCCGTTCATATGATATTACAAAATCCATTTGGATCATTTTGTGGAGGAGGTACCGGCAGGGAGGCCTATATTCTTCAAACGTAATTGTAGATTGAAAAAAATATTACGATGTGCAAAGTTCAATGTAACCATTACTCCTTTCGTGCTCAAACATTTTTATATCGACTCCAAAATGTCTGAAACGGATTTAATACAAGACAGTTTTAGGGTCTAAAGCTAATATTTCGATGTGACACATTTTACATAGCAAAGTGTATACAACCTCATTAGTTCTAAAATGGCGAACAACAAACCTGTCTGCAACACATGCTTATATTATAAAAATTGTCAGCCTATGAGTGCAAAAAAATTATAAAAGCTCAATCGTATGGCGAAGAAAATAAGCCCAAAATTTTAGCGATTTGAATAATTTCACAGTCTGCTTTAAATCCGCAAATTAACAATTGTGCTATGAAAAATAATAATATCAAAATAAAAAAATATTTCCCCACTGTCCCACCGGCATCGTTTATCATTTATTGGCAAGCGTTGATAAAAGTTAGTGTAATTTTCATTATATTTCATTCATAATATGTTTTTCAATCTGCCCCTTCTTTGCCTCTATGATGGTCATTTGATTGGTGGCGGTTAAGTTTTCTGGATGGACGGATGATGGTCCATTGCTTGGTCGATGATCATTACTCGCTGTGCTCTGCAGTGCCGTGCCTTCTTTCGCGTATTGTTATCTGTGGAATTTTCCTTTTTTCCGCTTGAAACGAATTCAATTGAAGCGAAAACCTACTGTTAGTTAGTATTTGTCGATTATGTTTGTCGCTGTGACGCTGATGAAATGACTGACATTATTTACTTTTGTTGTTGTCGCTTTTATCTGTCACTTTTATATAACAACAATTTTTGTGGCGTTTCTGTCTCTGTGATAATTACTTAGGCAAATGACAAGAATTTTGGGGCTATCAAAAATTTGCACTTAAAAGTGCTAACACTGCAACAATAACACTATCATGCTGTTTTGAAGAAGACAGACATACAGTGGCAGACACCTGGAATTAGGTATGTATGAATGTGGGACAATGACGTATATATGGGGGTATATCAACTATTAGAAATAACTTATACATAATTGGTGAAATATAAAATATTAGCATAGACGGGAATTATGTGGAAAAAAGTAAAATGGAAAATTATCAAAAATTTTATAATGAATATGAAAACAATTTATTATTATTGATAGATGCTAATTTTTAAGCTATCAGACAATGAACTTTTTGAGAAAATGTGTATTTCGGTATAAAGGCTTTTGACGTATGTATCTTTGTCAATTATTTGATGTATACAAAAACAATTAGTAATACAACTAAACAAAGTAAGATAAGCACTCAAATCTTCTCGAATCAAAATAATTTTGACACATATTAAAAAATAATGAGCAACAGAATTTTGAGGGGTGCGAGATTCTTCTTGAGTGTGAAGGTCTGTTAGATGTTTATAAATAGCCAAGAAGGACAAAAACAGCAGAGATTAAATATTATTGTCATGGTCTAAAGAATTTCAACACCCAAATTTATTATTTTTTATAAAAAATGTTTTTTCTTTAGCATGATGTATACTTTTTCATGTGCTCAACCTAATTGTTATGGTTTTGAAGGCATCTTGATGTGCGGGAATAAAAATACGTCATTTTCTGTTCTTCATTTTGCTAATTTCTCCGTAGACTCCGTAGCAAACAAGTGGTGGTGTATCACTCATAATTGATAATGGTCCAATTAACAGGTCATGTAAGAGACGAAATGATTTCACCCTGTCAAAATTTTACTCAATCGTGTGAAAACGTAAACAAAAAAATTTACAGTTTGAGTGATTTTCTACCAAAATCCGAAACATGTTAAATAACCCCATCCTAATGTATATATTTCTGGCCTAATAATGAAAATGCATATTATGAATTATCAAAAATGGCCTTATCGTTTTTTAATATTCGCCCGTCATTTAAATCGCCGCGACTGTATTTTTTCACAATTTTTTATATCGAAATACTTTTGAAAATACATATGCGAATTTTGTAACACCAATGTAGAGGTCTGTAAGAGTGTCTGATGTATAAAACAACAGAATGCATAACTAGTCACAATCGATGAGTGGAAAACCGGCGGTTGTTAGCAACAGAAACAGTAGTAAAATAAGTATTTGCAAACATAACAAATATCAGGTAAGGGGATAGACGAAGAACGATGCAACCGTACAATGAATGGTGGTTGTGGTGGTATTTTTGGAAGGAATATATTTGTTTTTGTCAAAAAATAGAGTACAAATAAGCGCAATTATAATATAAATGAAATTTTTACATTTTTCGGAAAAATAGTGCACAGCGAGGTGCATGTACAAAATGAACAAGTGAAAAAGCGCTAAGTTCGACCGGGCCGAACTTTGGATACCCTCCACCATAGATATACTGACAGGTACTTGAAATGAAAATATAGGGAACATACCAAAAAATGGACCTATACGGACATTTCTACAATCCGATTATGTAAACAATAATTTTAATAGAAAATTATAACCTCAGCCTTATGGCTAATTAGTGTGTATACACTTTCACACGGTGAAAATGTGCCTCATCGAAATATTGGTTCTAGACCCCATGTTTCTTGGGACCAAATCCCTTTCAAAAAAATTTGATTTCATCCCATCTTATTATGTCTTCCAAACATAGTTTAAGTCCGAATTTGGGGAATATCGGTCCATGCCTTCTGGTACCTCCCACACAGGGGCTACGGCTAAGCCTAAATGCAGGCTATAGTTCACATATAGTTCATTATCGAACCGTACGTTCTAGTTTTTTATCTCGATATCCTTCGCATGTGAAATGATTACAACAGAGTGTTAGAACCAAACCCAAAACGCGGAAAAATCAGATAATTATATTAATATAAAAAATGGGGTTATATGAGGACTACGCCTAAAAAGGGTTGACTATTAATAATTTTTGGTAGGGAGATTTGTTTCCATATACGGATTTGTTTCCCGTGATTTCGGTTGAAAAACGCGTTCAAGAACATCCAAATGCCGAAATTTGGGGGTACCTTTATATGGGGGCTACCAGAAAAAAATTGACTTATATTTATAGTTTTTAGTGGAGATATTTGGTACCCAATAAGATGGGAGCTACCAGAAAAAATTGACTTATATTTCTAATTTTTAGTGGAGATATTTGTACCCAATAAGAACCCATTGTACCAAATTTCAGCGAATTCGGTTGAAAAACGCACTCAAGAACCCCAAAATACCGAAAATTGGGGGTACCCTTATATGGGGGGCTACCAGAAAAAAAGGACCTATATTCATAATTTTTTGTGGAGTGATTTGGAACTTATTTAGAACTCAAAGTACTAAATTACAGCCAATTCGGTGGAAAAATCCGACCAAAACCCCCAAAATACTGAAAATTAGGAGGTACCGTTATATGGGGACTACTGGAAAAAGTGGGCCTATATTTATAACTTTTTGTGGCGACATTTAGTACCCAATAAGAACCCAATATACCAAATTTCAGCGAATTCGGTTGAAAAACGCGCTCAAGAACCGAAAATTTGGGGGTACCCTTATATGGGAGCTATGCCTAAACGTGGACCGATATATCCCATCTTCGAACTTGACCTGCCTGCAGACAAAAGACAACCCTGTGCAAAATTTCAGCACCCTAGATCGTCTTAGAATTTTACCCTGATCAAGAATATATATATACTTTATAGGGTCGGAAATGAATATTTCGGTGAGTTACAAACGGAATGACAAAATTAATATACCCTCCATACTATGAAATTATGAAAATAGTAATTGTCATTCAGTATTAAGGGTGAATTGTAAAAATGTAAGAAGATTGGGACTTTTCATTAAAGAACCAGGAACAGATATTTCTTTTCGCTTTCCAGATCACAATACGATTCTACAGGTGTAGTTTCAAATAATAATGGAGTGTCTAAACTGCTTAAGTTCAAACTAGGGACAAGCTACAACAAACATCATGATATATAGAAAACAAGCTATTAAAGTAATAACCTCCAAACCAGTTAAATCTAAAACTGTACCAGAATACATATAGACAGACTTCCACGAATCATATGGGTACCGAGTCAATCAAGAATCATACCGACCTAAAAACTATAGATGGGCACAGCGCCAAAAAAAATTATCACAAAAAGTCCTTTAATGAAGTCATGGACAGTCACCTCGTTACACAATGAAAACAAACACAAATTTTATGGAGACATAAAAATTAATATGAGATTAATAGCATTTAACATAAAGGAACTCAGCTGACTGACAGGTATTCTCACAGGCCATCTTAGTATGCAATCTCATTCACACAAGATTTGTTGCGCGGGAAGCAGCAGCAGTAGAGGGTGTGGGGAAAACTGCGAAACGTTGATACATTTCCCATGCAACTTCCCAGTTTTTGCAAGCATTCGAACCTAATTCCTATATATTGTACTGTAGGATTTAAGGACTTCACTAAAATCTCAGAATTCCTAGAAATATATAACTTTCTTTCCTTTCTTTCCCAGACCTTCAGAAGTTTATGAAAGAAAGAGGATTCATCTGTAATGACTTTTGGAATGGGAAATTTTTAAATTTTTTGTAGAAAATTCGGAGTGATTGTGTTTAATTGGGGCGATACGAAGTTCGCCGGGTCCGCCAATACATTATAACATGTTTATTGTTCTCAAAAAGTAAAGGGTGACATTTTAAGAGCTACAACAATTTAATCCAGTAAGGTAAGTTCAAAAGTCGGACCCTTCACCACTTTGGGTACATGCAAGACATGTTAATATCTACAATATCCTGTAGATAGAACGGTCATAGAATCTTTAGAGGACCATTGAGATGGAATCGGGCGAAATTAAATGTGCTATCTAGATAGTTATTTGAAGAAATTGAAAAACCCCATACACATACCATTCTGAAATCAATGAAAAATTGCATGTCAAACGGTCAAACTTGGATTATTTGGTGTACCATTTGTATGAAATCGACTCAAATTATGTATGGGAGCTATATATAAACATGGGCCTAATTGAGTAACCGTTGCATACACCAACACCGCCAAATTTCGTGTAAATCGAACACTATTTATCGTGCACCATTTACATAAAATCGAACGAAAATATATATAAGACATATATCAAAATCTCAACCGATTTCAACAAACCTTATCAATAGCATTCGCTATGCAAAATTTTACTCAATCATACAAATATTGGGAGTATGATGTATCATTCACAAAAAATCGGAAGAAACTATATATGAGAGCTGTGTCTAAATCTGAACCGATTTTAACCAAACTTCGCATACAACAGTCTGCACCTAATTCACCTATTGCACCTATTTGCCCCAATCGGACAAATATTGGGAGTTTTGTGTATCATTAAAAAAAATCTGATGAAACTATATATAGGAGGTATATCTAAATCAGAACCGATTTCAACAAAACTTCGCATACATTATTCTGGACCTAATTCAGTACTCTGTGTAAAATTTTGTGCAAATCGGACAAATATTGGGAGTTTGGTGCATCATTCACATAAAATCGGACGAAACTATATATGGGAGATATATCTAAATCTGACTAATTTTAATGAAACTTCGCAGACATCAGTCTGGACCTAAATCAGTACTCTGTGCAATATGTTGTTCCAATCGGACAAATATTGGGAGTTTGGTGTATCATTCACCAAAAATCGGACGAAACTATATATAGGAGATATATCTAAATCAGAACCGATTTCAACAAAACTTCGCAAACATCAATTTTGGCCTAATTCAGAACTCTGTGCAAAATTTTGTGCCAATCGGATAAATATTGGGAGTTTGGTGCTTCATTCACATAAAATCGGACGAAACTATATATGGGGGATATATCTAAATTTAAACCGATTTTTTTCCAATTTCAATAGGGTTCGTCCTTGGGCCAAATAAGTGCCAAATTCCATCCAAATCGGACCTGTACTTTCTTAACAAAAATACATGGACGGACGGACAGACGGACTTGTATAAATCGACTCTGGAAGTGATTCTATGCATATTCTCAAAAGAAACCATGGGTCTATCTCGATTCCTTTTGCCTGTTACAAACATCATCTAAAGTTCAGAAAAAATACATGAAATATAATTTAGCGTTTGAAGATTATTTCATTGCATTTTACAAGAGGCTATTCGGCTTGCTGATATTTGAAAGGCTTTACACCTAATACTTCCACAAAATTGTCCACTTTGTTGAATAACTGTTGCTTACGTTATTTAAACCTGTGCGCCAAAAATATAATGGCTAAAAATTCTCCCTTTTCTTATATAAATCCTATATTGTCCATAAAAATAATAATTTTTGAAAGATTGGAACTTTTATATTATATTAGTTAAAAATCTGTGATTATTTTTGTTTCCATAGCAATACCTTAAACCCAAAAAATTCACTCTTTACAGCGGTATCAGGGTCAGAGATCAAATTACCAAGAAAATTGTCTATTTTTTTGTCTGTAAGATATGCATCACATAAATCACAATAAACGTAACTTAACTAAAGCACACGACACAGTAAAGACTTGAAATGAATCGGTGTCGTTTATCACCGGATTGTAAATGGATCTTGTTGCAGTAGCAATACATGTGGTTTTGTGCCATTCTCCAGCCCGCTCACTCGCTCGTTTGTTGTTATTCAAGCGTGTAAACACAACCCGTGAATATTTGTACTTGTTGTTGTTTTTGTTGTGTACTTCAAGATTCAAAATTATAATCACATTCAGAATATTTTGCATTTCTCCAATACTAAGTAAAGCGTAAGTGGCCCTCATGATTGCCGGAACTATGATTATTATTTTTTCTTCGTCTCCCTCGCTTTCGTCGCTGTAAGTTATCTATGTATTTATTATACAAAACTGCACACAAAAAATAAGATAATCACCCGAAGAAGACGAAACAAATAGATACGTTTGTCGCTGACAGCAAAGTTTTTTTATTTATTTTTCTGTTGTAGTTGTTGCTGTTTTGTGTTCTTAGAAATGAACTCAAAACTAAAATTGAAAACACTTGACATTAAATAAAATGTTGCAAGAATTGTTCAACAAAGTTTTTTCATTTATAATTATATTTTAGTGTCCAGGGCCGTTTCTTAATTTATCTTAGTATTTTCACGAACGAACATTGCTTATACCCTATGATGATAGCACATGGTGATTTATTCGGTCTATTCGGTTTTAGGTTACTTACAAAATTGTTTCGGTATATGAAAACATTGATACAAAACAATTTTGACTAATTTTGATATTATGTCAAGTTAAAACGTTAAGGTCGATAGGTCCGATCTTTTTATACGGAAATCCTATGGGCCTTCACAATGAAGTGGGAATTAAAAGGTCTAAAATCGATCGGAGTTTTTATGTGCCATGCCATGACAAATTGGAATTTTAAGTTGGGGTCACTGCTAAGGTGTATGATTAGGCTAAAGTTTTGGAAATTTGTACTAAATAGTAGAAAATGTGTATTTGGGTAAACCGATAGAGCTAGAACACTGTAATTTGGAAGTACGGTTTTTGCTGGAATGTAGGATTGGCGCATTTTTACCGATTGGGGTACTAAATGGTACTAACAATGGCACAATTTAATTTTGGATGAACCTATAGTGCTGAGATCCTGAAATGTAGAGTTAGGATCATTGTTGGGAAGTAGGATTGGGCTATGTAGGAAGTACTAAATTTGGTACAACTTAAATTGTGAGTGAAGCGATAGAATTGGAAACCTTGAAATTGAGAAACAACATTTTTATTGGTTGTATGATATAGGTGATTTTGAAAAAATCATGGAAAGTTGCAAGAAGTTTTGGAAATGGTACCAAATGTGGATTTGAACCGATCTAAGAAGTTTGGGAAATTCATAGTAATGTGTTCTAATTGGTATAAAATTTAGTGATGGATCGGGCTGGAATCTTAAAATTAGGAAAAATGGTTTGTATTGCATTTGTATTAATGTGTTCTAAATCGTTATAAATTTAGTAAAATTAAGATTAAGGTAAACCTATAGAGCTGGAATCATAAAATTTGGAATTAGATTTGGAAATATTTACAACAAGACGAATGGTAATAAGTTGTACCAAAATTATTATTAGTATAGAGCTATATTTGTGTTGCGATACGATAACAAAGGAACTAAACGGTACTAACATTTTAATTATGGTCAATATCGGTGTGTATGCTAGTATATATATATACAATTTTGGTCAGATATAGAGTTGCTTCTTACAATGGGACACAATTATGTAAATAAATTTAAAGCAAAATATTGAAATCTAAACCGATTTTTACGAAATTTAACACACATCTTTAAAGACTTAATTCAGTACGCTATGCTAAATTTCGTGCAAATTGAAGAATATATAGGGACTTTGTGCACCATTAACCTAAAATCGGACGAATATATATATGGGAGCTATATCTAAATCTGAACCGATTTACACGAAATTTAACACACATCGTTCTAGACTTAATTCCGTGCACCGTTTGTTTAAAATCGGTCGCAAATATATATGGGAGCTATATCTAAACCTGAACCGATTTTTACAAAATTTAACACACATCTTTGTAGACTTATTTCAGTACGCCGTGCAAATCGAAGGATATATAGGGACTTTAATGCACCATTTACATAAAATCGGACGAAATATGGGAGCTATATCTAAATCAGAACCGATTTTCCCCAATTTAAAGAGGGTTCATTCGTGGGCCAAATAATTGAGCTGTGCCAAATTCCATTCAATTCGAATCAAAAATGTGACCTGTACTTCGTTTACAATTTAACATGGACAGACGGACGGACATGCATAAACCGACTTAAAAAAGGATTCTATGCATATTCTCAAAAGGAACCATGTGTCTATATCGTTTGCTTTTGCCTGTTACAAACATATCCAATGATGACTCCCTCCTGTGTGATTTAAACTTGACAGACCCTAAAAATTATATTAATAATAGATTTATTGCAACTATCGAAAATATAGGTCAATCATATCTGCTATATAGATTTAATACTATTTTATTTAGATTCTGGAGAAAAATGTTGAATATTTGAATATTAAGTTATGATTCCGAAAGTTTGCACATGCTTCCATTTGTGACCAACGACTACACAGTGTTAGGTAATTTATTTAGATTTAAAACATTTAGACTCTGGAGAAAAATTTTGAATAGTTTTAGTAATGGTTCCGATATGTTACACATGGTTTCGTTTGTGACCCAACGACCACGATTAATAAAATTTAATTTTCTATTTCGACATGTCTGGGATCAAATAGGTTAAACTATTTAGTACGAAATTCGCACATCGTAATATTTTATTTTTAGTGCATATGTTTATGACTTCATAATTATGTTAATATTATTATACAATTATAAATGTAGTGATGTAGGGTACCCCAAATAGTCTGTCATTTTATTACATTATTACTTTAATTATTATTGTTTTAATAACACCGTTGAGATACATACATATGAGGTGGTGGATATTAAATATATATGACCATATATGTCATGTGTGACTATGAAGACTTTTTGCTAATTTATGACCCATTATTATATTTAATTTCAACACTTAATAGTACTGTAATAAATTAAAAGAAAAATAAAACATTAAATGTCTCTTTAATTAAGAAAACAATGTGTTGCCAAATTAACTAAGTATTTAGGCGGGATAGTTAGTCATAATTTTTAAATTGATATTATCGTAACATTAATTTAAAAAAGGATGTAACTACTTTCCACTATGGATCAACCTTAAATGAAACTACACAGTTGTAGCCAAATAATCAGCATTTTTCGCAAATATAATGTAAATTCTTTTGCAATTTTGAAAACTAGATTTATTATTAAATCATATACACAAAACATACATCAAAAAATACAATACAATAAAGATCACATTTTTAGTCTTACCCAATAAAAGTTTTTCGAAACTATTTAAATACTAAACCAGCTTTTAATTTAAATTTATGTTACGATCAGTTAAATGATATATATATATATATATATAAGGGACAATTCTATTAGTCTATGATTTAATTAATTAAATTGTACATTAGAATCAAAAATCATCATAAAACAGTCAATATCAAATATTCAACATTCCTCATAAAACAACAAAGGCGATTGTTTCGTTAACTGGACGTATAGTCATGATGATGATAATTCTCTGATTATTATGGGACCATACGTTTTTTATATATACTCGTACATTAGAGTGTAAGATATACAAAATCATACTCATTTTATGTTTTAATAGAATTTGACTTGACTTATTCAATGTTAACCGTATCCTTCAACGGCTCCCAATGTATGTATCTCCAACAAATATTCATATGCAATGTAAATACATAGTATATGTACACTAATGTATGTGTGTACATTTAAATTGTGTACACACACACCACAAAATAAACCTCAACATATAAAATTTATTTGCTCGGTTTCGGCCTGTTGTAGGTCACAATGTCAGTGTTATGTTGAGCGTGACAAAACGTTGATGGCAAATGGGTGTGAAATTGATGTACTTGGAAAATTTGTAATACATACCTACATACATTTATGTACATACATACATATGTATGAGAATGTAAGAGAATTCTTGAATTGGTTTGACAATTTGCTATAAAAATAGTTTTGCCAGAAAATATGCTAGAGCTTTGATTATTGGTCCTTGGCCTATTTATACCCTACACAACTATGTTGTCAGGGTATTATAGGTTTGTGCAGCCCCGAAAGTTTGTAACGCCGCGAAATATTGGTCCTAGACCCACCTTTAAGTATACCGATCGTCATATCTCGACTAGCTGAGTCGATCTAGACATGTGTGTCCGTCCGTCCGTCCGTCTGTCCATTATAATTTGTAAACACGCTACAGGCCACAGTTATGGACCAATCTTCACGAAATTTTGCATGTAGGATGGGTTCTGGCCAATGAAGACCCCTATTGTTTTTGGAAAAGATTGGTTAATATTTAGGGGATGAAATGGACCAAAATCTTTATTTTTGTCGGTTTTTCTGGTCGCTCCAGAGGCCGCAATTATGGCCCAAACACCGCGAATTTTTGCGTGGAGAAGGGGATCGGGCCAAAGAATAAGCATGCCTGTTTTGATAAGGATCGGTCAATATTTAGCGGGTCAAATGAACCCTAACTTTTGTGTGAAAAATGACTAAATTTGTATTCTATAGCGTATATATTTACTCCTGAAGGACATAGGCGCGAGGAGTTGATAGTATATCCAAGAGGAGTGGTTGGCCTTTAAATTGATACCAATTATATTGCCGTATGTACTAAGATGTGGGAGTTACACGTAAATATTTACAGGTGCTTACTTATTCAGATATTATTTAGTAACCCATTACCACACTGGAGGGCGCAAATATAGCGCTGAGGTTCCACTTATGGTCAAGGCCAACGCCTATAATTTTCGGCGATGATCAAATAATAATTTTGGGATGAAGTGGACCGAAAATTTAATTTTTTGTGTGTTTTTCGAGTCGATCAATTGCCCAAAGCCGAACATCACAACACAACCCACTGTGAAGGGAACCTGGATAAGTAATTAGAATGGCTGTACTAAATATTGGAAATATTCGGAAAATATGTCAGTGTAAGGAAGAGATGCTGTTGACCTCTAATCCGGCAAGAGAGTGCAACTATCACGAAATATTGCCCAGGCTCGGAATAAAACTCCGCAGAATGTTCGAGTTACGTGGTAGTTGTGTAGGGTATCGTATGGTCGGCCCCGTCCGACTATACTGCTCCGCTCACTGGTTTTTATTGTATCGATAGACATACAGAAAAGTTTTTCTCGATAAGTTCAAACCCTGTTTATCACAAGAAAAATTAAAAAATAAAAGAGATTAATTCACTATACTTGGAAATTTTTCTATTTATTTTAATGCAAAAAAATATGGGTCAGACCCGATTTAAGGTTGCCGGCCAACCGAAGAAGCTGTAATTTCTCATATCCAGTTTTCAATTCGCATATTGAGTCCACCTGACAGAATATTGATCCATGTTTTGAACTAGTCCTCATGAAAAGGTCCCGCTTTTTTATAGTGAACCACATACACGACTTTGAGTTTTTATACCCTCCACCATAAATATGTATGTCCATCAAAAGGAAGAAAGGGAGGTTAGCGGAATTACTGAACTAGTTGTTATTGTTAGTACAGATAATGACACTTAATAATTAAAAGTACTACTTTGCACATCTTATTATCGATCACATACATCTGTTACTTCCCCCCAAAATGGTATTTATTATAATCCATATATTTTTTGTAATCCAAGTAACATTTTTTTTATACATACATAAATATGTATATTTTCTGACTGACAAAAAAAGAAAATTATAATGTCAATCATTTATTTCTATAACTCCAGATCCAGTCGGATTTTAAAAGTTTAACTAACCTATGTTACTTCCATGTGATCGCTTGATGACCTGCGAATATTTTAGTAAAATCTGTTCAATGGTTCTCGATTCCACAAACAATATGTTTTCTATTTTCTACGTATAGATTTAAATGCAATGAGGAGGGCATTTTCCCTTGATCGTGCCACCCTTATGTGGTACCGATGATGTGTATTTACTCCCACATTACCCAGACATATTTTGAAGTCGGTATATGTAACCGTTCTTAAGATATACGCAAATTACATGTTCATAATCTTTGAGGTATGATTACATTTGATGTTATAACTCCGGATCCACGCGGAGTCTTAGAAGTTTATATAACCTATGTTTTTCCCAGGGCTTGCCATGACGTTCTGTGAAAGCCTCTGTAAAATTTGTTCAGCGATTTTTAAGTCTACAATCAAAATGTTTTCTATTTTCAATATTCAGATATTTAAAATGCAATGGAAAGTGCATTTTCCTTTGATCGTACCATGCTCATTTTCATATAGATGATGTGTATTTACACCTACGTTATTCAGACAAATTTTGAAGACGGTATCTCTAGCCGTTCTTAAGATATACGCATATTATATGTTCCGAAATTTTGAGGTATGTTTACTATTGATGCATCCATGCGGAATTTTTGAAGTGTATCTAGCCTATGTTACTTTCAGGGCATGACATGACATACTGTGTAAATCTCATTAACATCTGTTCAGCGGTTTTTACGTCTATCGGTAACATACAACAAACTATTTTATATATATAGATAATTAAATATTTAAAGTATATATAATATATAAATATATATTAAATAATTTTTTATGTTAATATTTCTAGAATCTAAAAATGTTATTCCATATTCCTGAGGAGTGTATATTAAATTCGTCATTCCGTTTGCCACCTCGAAATATTCACCGGAGACCCCATTAATTATTATTAATTTTGATCCGAACAAAATTCTATTTCGATTTATGCCTGTCCGTCTGTTGAAATTACGAAAGAGATCGCAATATTGAGCTCGGAAATTTTGCACAGAAGTTTGGTATTGCATGGTCCACGTTCTGGTGCATATAACGGTACCCCCAAATATTCTGTATTTTGGGAAGTTTGCACATGTTCTTTAACCGAATTGCCTGCAATTAAGTATTTCAAGTTCTAATTGTATAGCGCATGCCTGTACCAAAACTTATTAATATTATCCCAAGTTTCAGGATAGCCCCCATAGCATACTACCGGGTCTTCAAAGTCGATTCAACGAAATTTGCCGTGGAAGAAGCACTTTGAAGCAAATGGTCGCCTAATCCTTCGGCAAAAACTGTCAGGTGGAGGCTACTCCGCTTGGGCAGCGCAAGAGGTCAATTCTGTGTGATTGACAATGTGTTTGCCTGAAGTCTAAAGAAAAAATCGTAGAACCAATGCAAACTCTTAAGGGGATCTTTGGTTGTTGTTGTTTTTGGTGATTAAATAAAAGTAGTCCTCACTAGAACATCGGAATCCGGAAATTCCAAGGGTGTTAGAAAGACTACATATCATATCATATGAACTAGGATTATTGACTTCGCTCAAAAATTAACAAAATGGCGGACCTTTGAAAAAAATAATTAGAACCTACACTAACTCAAGGATGCCTCTTTAAAAATTCAAGTAAAAATCTTAATAACTTTAGGATATATAGCCGATTTATCGTGTTAGCATCAAGCGGCGACAGTAGCTAGTATGAACTAGGATCAAAATCTTCATTATTTTCTAAATAAATTTGTGGTGGAAAATAGGGAATTTTTCAAAAATTAAATTTCATATATCCGTCATTTTGTTAATTTTTGTGGGATTTTAATAATCCTAGTTCATACCAGAGCCAGATATGTACTCTCTCTTGGACGTTCCTGTGATCGGAAAGGAAGGCATTTCGAGAATTACAAAAGAAAAAAATTTAACCGGTCATAAACGTAAACTGGCCAGAACAAAATCTTCATGCAAAAAATCGATTGATCGGTTCAGTTAGTCGATATATGACCAATATTTTGTGGTTATGCAAATCTTATAGCTTCACTATATTGTACAGAGGGTAAAAACCTCTTCCCTAATTAATAATGTTGAAAATGTATTCCCGTTTTAAACACCCTCTTTAAAGACCCTCTTCTATAAGAAAACCTCCAGCTCTTCTATAAGAAGACCTCCAGCTCTTCTATAAGAAGGCCTCCAGCATGTCGTTCTCAAAAGGCAAAATACTCCCCGCAGAATATTGATTCACAATTGGACATAGACTTCATATATTTTAAGAAATTTAAAGGGCTCAGCCGTCATAATTTTTGATTTGAAGTCCCTACTAAAGGAGGATATAAATATAGTATTTATTTATTTTTAGATAAAACACTGATTCTTTAGGAATTATATGGTAATTATGTCGCCTGATATATTTTTCCATATGTCTTGTCCATTCGCCCTAATTCAAATTGTGATGAGAAAATTGTGGGAAAATTTACTTTCCATAAAATTCATTTCTAACCTTTTACATTTTCCTGAAATCCAATATCGTTTTAGTAATCCCTCATATTTCCAATTCCCAAGATTGTGATTTATTGTTTATTAGAATATTTTTATTACAGTAAACGTTCTTATCTTAATGAAGATTTTTTTCACAACTATTTTTATTATTTTTTATGATTAAGACTAGTTTTATTGTAGCAAATATGTTCTGTTTCATTCTAATATGTATTTTTCAAAATACATGTCTTAATATTCATTGAACCACATCTGTTGTTGTAACCATTATCCAGTTGCGTATATATATATATATTTTTGTCTCTTGTGACTTCTGAGACATTCGATTGCTTTTTTTACTATTACTCACATCACGTGTTTGAAACTCTCATTCCTTTTAAATGTCAGCAAAATGTGAGCCTTCACTTTCATATTTTTTGCATTTACTACTGTTGTGTTTTCACAATTTTAATATGGAGAGGACGTGACTATTGTGCACTTGGTGTGTTTTCTAATAAAATCATGTATGGAATTTTTACGAATGAAACAAATGCCATTTAACTAAACTAGTTTTAATGCAAAATTTAAAATAAGATTAACTTAAATATTTATTAAAATTCAATATATTTTCAAATTCCATTGCTTTTATTTAGTCACAATTTTTTAAATCATTACTTTGCTGAATACATACTCATCATCCAAATCCAGTTGGGCACTGACGGGACTGCTGATACTGAAACGATGGCTCATAGCTGTTCGTGTTGTTGTAGTCTAATTCGGCTTAAAATACCATTAAGTGTCGTTTAATTTGTCACTTTAATTATTCTTTTATTAATTAATTTTTTTTTACGCATTAAAGTGTCGATGTTGTCGAGATATGAGTTCGTATTATTTTCTTTATTCTTTCACCACGTCCGTTTATTTTATTTATTACTATTTTCTAAATTACAATTTCCACAAAGGATATTTTACATTACACACAATTTTACAAAAACAAAAAAAGTAACAACCATTGACAAATTCCCCCACAAAAATGTATTTATTTTCAACACTTTCTCGACAATGATTGTAAATTCGACTGAAGCTGGGACAGTTGATTTTTTCTATTCACGAAAATTGTCTTGTCTTATTTTGGGGAACGTTGGCGTTTTTATAACGGCAGCGGCGTCGTAACTACGACGATTACGTCCAGAACGGACAACGTTTGAAAGAATAATAATAATACACGGTACAAAAACAAAACGCCACCGACAACTGTTTATTGACAATAATAATAAGAAGAAGAAGCAGAGTGATAGTACACATCAAGTACATACATATGTACATAGGTATGGATGTAGATGGTGTATGTATCCCTTCTCTCCCGCTTTGACCCTACTAATACCTTCTGCCCGCGGCAGCGGTCGACTGTTGCCTCTCAACCGAAAAGTGAACTGCATAAAGACGTCCGTCGTTTGGCATAATCTTTTATAAAATATTTTCAATGGAAATTGAGCTGAAAAAATGCTACTAGAATTTCTGTATTGAAAAAAAAATAATAATAAAATCGCTCAAAACATGTATGCATATACGCTCTATGACATGGTGTCCCCTAAATTAACAGTGGCTCAGTGCAGTTTAAGAGCAAAAAAAAAAAAAACTTGTCAACACTACAATATAACATGATTTAGGTATGCTATTTTCAATTGATTTCATATCCAATTTACAACGCTTTGTGTGGGAAAAGAAGTAGATTGATGGGTTCCAGCTTCGGTTTTGATCTAGGTTTGGTAAAAATGCTGCCATTGGAAAAAATTGGATTAAACCTTCGCGTAATATGACACTTATATATTTTCGAAATTTTAACCCCATTCGACAGAGGTACTAGAAGTAGTGGACTGATTAGCTCCTGGATTGCTTAAAATATTTCTTTGTGGGAAGTTTAGTTCACAATAGAAATGTTTCTTTTACGATATTTTTGAATACATTTTCGATAAAATGTCGAAATTGCTACTATTGTCACCTATCAAATCCTAACATCAAATACACGAAAACATACACGAACAAATACTTGCTATTTTAAGAGCGTTAAAACCAACCTTATTTGTTTGCTCAATAACACTTTGTAGCAAGATTTTAGAGGGTAGAAAATTCCTCATGGGAATGAATGGCCTTGGCGAGTTTATTAAGTACCCAGAATCAAGTATTTGAGGTATAGCGTGATGATTTTTTGTTGGCAACAATAAACTTCACGAAAAAATGTTATATACCTTTGTTTGCGGATATTTCTTAGGTGACATGTTTTCATTCAAATCGTGTAAGGAATATTTTGTATGAACAGTATTTCGAGTGCTTGTACGCCATATTTTAAACACCACAGACGATTTGCCTTTAACACTTTGTGGTCCAATGTTGCCCACAAACAACAAAATGTTTTAGAGCTTATATTTAATATGCAGCTTGTAGATATATATTACTTGGATTTCATAGACCAAATTCCAAGACCAGATTATGGACGACACATGTAAAAAAAATCAGAAAAATTCAAAATTTTGGTAAAGTTATGAGCTTCTTATTATAGAGAAGAGGTTAAATTTGTGTACAGTACTAATTTGTGTATACAGTCCAAATTATTAAAATCGCTTCGTATTCACATTGTACAAATTCTGCCATCAGAATTATTTTTGGGTCGATTTTGCATTTGTTTTTCTCTATATTGGACTTTATTTTTTCCGAAAGTATGTACTGTATCTCCCAAATGTAAGGATGTAGCGATGTATGTTGCTGCTCATAACATTTTAGATAGGGTCCTCAAAGACAAGTATTCGATATTTCTATGTTTATCGTCCTTTTCTGCTTTTGCCCGATTTTTGCTTCTGCACTATATCGTGTTTGCCATTCATTATTCCCAACACGATTGTAACATGTATTCGTCGTAGAAAGATTCGGATCTGTAAATTAATGTACAGGATTTTCAGACAATAAATCCGGTTTTGTACCGGTTGAAAGTTAAAAACATTGCTAATTACATGAAATAAATTGTCTGCTTAACAGATAAGGGGCCCTGCCATTCTCGGTTTCAGAAAAAATTGATTTTTTTTGATTTAATTTGAACTATGATATCTCAAGAATGTCTTCTTAAAATGTCAAGTGAAAATCTTAACTACTCTTGAAGATACAGCCGATTTATTGTGTCAGCGCCAAGAGACGGCATGAGTGTTTCCCAATCTTTAAAAGTGTTTTACTTAAAACAATGTTTTTATTAAAAAATTAATAATCCAATTCGTTCCTTATTTTCCAGCTTGGCTTTTGGCCGAAGATATGCGATTTTCCTATGTTCGCAATTTTTGGAATTTTCGAGCGAAGTTGATAATCCTTAGTCATACAAGAGTCTGATATGCACTCTTTCTGATTGCGTTGGAATTGGATATTCAGATGTTCCTGTGATCGGCAGTCATGTCCGCCGTCGAAAAGAAGGATCTTTCTCTAATTATAAAAAAAAAAACAACATGTTATCTATTTATGTTCTTATTCAAGTCTCAAATACATGTATGCAAAGTTACAAGTCTTTAACATAATGTATGCTCATTTGCCAACCGGTTGAAAATTGTCGGAATTTGAAATCGACAATGGGTGGGGTTCCCTTAATGATGGTTTCCATTCATTGATTATTTTTAGCCTGGATTGAATGATATGGATCTAGACGAAATGTGGCTTCAAAAAGGGGATGACACACAGTGGTTTTCGTTGTAGTAAGATTGCTATATGGTTTGACTACTTACTTACTACAATGAAGCAATCACCCATAAAGTTTTGAATTACAAATCGAACTCTCGAATTAAAAATAAAAATGAAACAGAAATATTTTTCGATCAGGTAAGAAGTTTGAGAAAGTAGTATTATATATGATAAATTTCAGAATTCTCGTTTAAAGGGTTGCACTCAAGTGCAAAATTTAATCGCTCTTAGTTTAAATTTCCAAAAATCCAGTCTTACCATGTGTCAAGACCAAACCTCATCATAGATACAAAACTACAGCTTGATCTTAAGAGTTGACATTGAGAACAAAAAAGTAAAAATACCCAAATCGAGACTATCTTCAACAAATGTTGTATTTTGTTCGAAATTCGTAAAATTTTGAAAGAAAAAAATGTTTTTGGACATCTTAAAAACAAAGTATTCCTATATCATATAACATTGATTACTTACATACGATTTTTAAATTACAAATTACTCATTTGGAGCCACTGTTCATATTTGGACATTTTATTTCTCCATGATGATGAGCGTGTACTCACACGACAATGTACATTAGACGCCCTCACATTGGCGATTATTACTCTCAGCCCTGACAGCGGTTATTTTGGATTTGGCGATCAAACAGTAACAACAATAACAACAACCACAAAATAAACCAACCAAATTTGTAACGTTATTATTTGTAAAACAATGACAGCAATCGTTCTGATTTGTTTTTTTTTTTTTGTTGCATTGAAGCAGGTATGGGCAATGTGTTTCGGAACATGAGGGCCATTTAATTATAAAAAAATACAAATTTGTTATTGAATTTTATAACGAAAATTTTTATAATTTTATTTAATTAGTTGAAATATGACGTAGCTTTAGTTTTAATGAGGCCTGTCCTGTTTGTAAGTGAACGTGATTTTGAGGCATTTTTGAAAATCGATCAACTTTTAACAATTTATCACGTATGTTTTGGATATAGATCAAGGGAGAGAATTTCAATAAAAAATAACGCTAATAGGGAGAAATTATTCGTATATACTCTGTACGTTAATGTGGATATGAACGTCTGGAAGTCGAAAACATTCCGAATAGCAATTAACCCATAGATGAAGAGAATATTAAACGCGAAAATAAGTTACTCGCACAAAATAAATTAGTTCAGGTGTTTATATTTTTCGAAATAATATTTTACAGTTAGTTTTCTAGTTAATTTAAAACTGATAAGACTTACATGAACAAATAATGGTTCCATTCTTAAAATGTACATACCTATAAAAAAGGGGAAAAAACACATTAATATAAAAGGTAAGAGGATAAATAATATAAAAATATATATGATCCACATAATATGAATAGTATGTATATAGCGTTTTGGAAAAAAGGAAGCACCCCAGAAAATAATCTCAATAATAGGTGCAATGTACGAGCATGCAGAACTTTCAGTTGTTCACAACGGGAACATAAGCCATCCGTTACTCACCAAATGTGGGAGTAAATCAATGATGCCCTCTGTCAATCTTACTGTTTGCAATTGTACTGAAGGAATTAATTAATGAAGTCTGCTTTCAAGGAAGAGAAGAATCTGACAACAACTCGAAGTTTGTGCGGTTGATTCTATCTTTTTTTCTAACAAGATTCCAACATCTGTGGAAATTAACGAACCAGGAACCCACACAGAATCTTATGCAACTTTGGATATGGTAATTCAAAATACGTAACACCAAAAAAGAAAACGAAACACCAAACTACATAAATTCAGAATGTCCTAACACATTGAACATACCAAAACTGACCCTTTACGGTTGAAAAAGATGTCAGCAATGATCAAAATTCCGAACAGTGGGGTTGCTGTCATATAGGGGTTATACCAAAGCGGGGATCGATATTGATAATTTTTGTTTGTCAGATTTGGTAGCCAATAAGAATTCGAAATATATATTTATAGCCAATTTGGTTGAAAAATGAGCCTAACATCTCCAAAATCCCGAATATTGGGGGTACCATTTTATGAGGGCTACCTCGAAACATTAGTCAATATCGTCAGCTAAAATGCAAAAAGGCGTAACTAACAAAAGCATAATTGTGTAAGAGAAGCAAAAAACTGTTTGAATGAAAACTATAAACATGTCAAAAAAAAAAAAAAAAATATGTCCGGCAGGGTGATTTTGCATATGACGAATAATAGACTATATTTTTTTAACAAATTTAGTTATTTAGTTTAATGGCAGTCATAACAATTAAGTAAAAACGTGAATTTTTTGTTACTTACGCCTTTTTGCATTTATCAAATAAACCCACTTGTAGTTACGTCTTTTTGTTTTTTGTTAATGGAAGCTCCTTTTTTGACCGCAGACGTGTAAAACTTTGCCAACACATGTAGTTTATTGACATTCACAATATTCATTCAAAAAGTCAATTTTCGACTTTTTGTTAGTTACGCCTTTTTGCATTTTAGCTAACGACATTAATAATCCTAAGGTTCACTATACATTAAAAACCCAAAATACCAAATTACAGCCAATTCGACTAAAAAATGTGCTTAACAACCCAAAAATACGGAATGTTGGGGAGTACAGTTATATGAAACATGAGTTAATATAAATAATGTTTATTGGGAGTTTTGTTAAAGATTAGGAACCCAAATTACCAAACTACAACCAATATGGTTGAAAAACATGTCCAACATAGCCACCTTATGGTGGAGGGTATAAAAATGATTCATATTGGTACACTGTTTAGGAATCTCCAAATGTTCGCTATTTTTTGCACTTTTTTAATCGAGTTCACTGTAGGTTGTTATTTTGAATCATCATTGGGATTATCAATTTTGTCGTACTTTGTAGGTTTGTCCCCATATTACATAACCGGTCATTATTCGGAAATTTCGTTCTCATTGGTGTCAAATCATCCTACAAGTACCAAATTAAATTTCGGATCTAACGACGTTTTGTGGTGGCTTAAAATACTTGTGAGTAACTTTCAATGTTTTCAAAGAAATTAAATATTTCGATATATTTTAACCAATAAGAAAATTTTTCTTATAATAATGCCCTTTATTGGCCCTCGAAGCACTGAGAATCTAAATTTCGTATACGGAAATGATAAATAGAATTATACACATCATATACGTCATTGCCGTGCATACCAACATATTTATAATAACACTCAATTACCACTAATAGCGACAATAATTTTTTGCAACACGTGCAAAAATTTCTCTAACGATATAATTTATGATGGCGCCCAAGATTGGTCACTTTGGTGTCAATTCAATGTGAAAATCACAGTAATTGAAAATTAAAACGACGATGAACAAATTTCCTGGTATTATTTTTCACGGCTTTATTCTTGCTTAGTTTGTGTACCCCCATGCCGTATTATCACCATTGTCTCATTGCGATGAAGATGACAACGGCGGCGATGGCGGAGACGACAGCGTAGACGCCAGTGTTGACATTATTCTCGTTATTTCTTCATTTGTTTTATGTACAGTTCTCATTAACTTAATTTCAATTGATCTCTATATGTTGTTGTTGTGTGTTTGGATATTTACTCTCTGGCTTTTATTAAGCTCTACACTTATGGACACGACCATCGACAGTGTGAAGATCATCTTTGGTTTTTGGACAAATGACAAAACGACATCAGTCTTTTGTAGCAGCTACCGCAGAAACGTCAACAAGTGTCAAATTATAATTTGACAATGCCGTGATAAACGTCAGTCAGTCTGCCTGTTATTTCCGACAGTCCGTGAGTGGGACAATTTTGAATAGTTGGTCTGTCGGTCTCGGCATCATCATGTGGCGTTAACGCTGTCTTCATGCTGAGTCAGTTTTAGCGGTCATTTGTTATATGAGCTCAACTCAAGCTACGTCTTGGCGTCTGATCTACTCATGAACGATAATTTTTCGTTTAATCTACAAATTTGCAGAAGCCATGAATTTAATGTAAAAAGGGAAATGAATGGAGGAGTGGGGTGAAATTGTTGTTGTTTGAAATCGTGTATGTACGTATATCGCATTGTTGTATTGGCCTTTCCGATTACAGTCGAATCGTTACAGTTATCAAAAATAAAAGGATTATACATATAGATATCGGTTTCGGTATTTCAGCATCTGCTATGCCAAATTTCGTGCAAATCGAGAGATATATAGGGACTTTGGTACACCATTAAAATTAAATCGGACGAAAATATATATATGGAAGCTACATCTAAATCTGAACCGATTTTTCACAATTTCAATAGCCTTGGGCCAATTAAATTAGCTGTGTCAAATTTCATCCAATTCGGATCATAAATGCGATCTGTACTTGTTTAGTATTTAACATGGACAGACGGACGGACATGCATAAATTGACTCCGACAGTGATTCTATGCATATTCTCAAAAGAAACAATGTGTCTATCTCGTTTTCTTTTGCCTTGTACAAACATAGGCACAAAGACATAATACCCTGAAGGGCATAATTATAGAGTTTTTAAAGAGTTTAACCATATTTTCTAATATGTTCAACATCATCATGGATTGAGAGAAAATGGAAAGTTTTAAGGATGTATGAGACGTTTTTACATGATTAATTTATGTTTTTATTGTTATATGGATTTACCTGTAACTTCGTTTATGCAATCATCATCATATTTATTTTTAAATTTTCTATGCATATTTCGATTGTTCATGTAGCATGAGAACGATCACGTAGGTGCACATTTTTTGAATACAGTAATACTTTTTTAGTAGTGGCAATTTGTTGTAGAGTAAGTGCTCTTAAGATCGGCATTTTTTATACCCTACTGTGCATGGGTAGTGAGGTGAGTGATTCATATATATATATATTTAGACCTATAGAGTGCTTGTTTAAATTCCGTTCCACACAGTTTTGAGAAGATTGAGGCTGACAGCTGCTCACGATAATTCGCAAAGACATTAATTGATTTGATTCACTTATTTATATTAAATATAAATCATGTTCATTAATAGGGAATATAGGTTCATTTTTGTGACACCTCCTCCACTAACGGCCAGAATTTAAAATTCCCACATTTATACTAGGTATAAATACAAATATGGGCATTTTCGGAAAAAGATAAAAATACAAAGAAAGATCACATTTGTCATTTATTCATCTTATTCTTAGCGGAAATAAAAATAAGAAAAATCAAAAATGTTGCGTGAGTTACGTCGCGTGAGTAACCGATAAAAATTCTTCGCAAATAAAGGATATGTCAAATTTTAAAAGTGCAATAATAATGCTTGATATCTTTTATTAATGTAGAGTATTAAAAGTTCAAAATATTCACACAATTCACACAGACTTTTCCCATTATTAGCAATGATTTGTGGCTTTTATCTCGAAAGATAAAAACCGGAGGCAAATTTTTTACCACTGATAGTACTCTTAAAGTTTTACAGAAAAGTATTAAGGGAGAATTGTAAAAAATGTAATTGTTTTTGATTTATTTAACATTTTGCCTCTGAAAGTCGTGTAAGTGACTGCGGAAGTGGCCATATGGGATCTGTAAGTCAGTCTTCTTCAACTAAAAAATGTTGATCCAAAAGTTTTCACATCGTTATAGATTTATCAAACTGAGATCTAGGACGAAGGTGGAATCCAACGACCTTCCTGTTTCGATGTTTATACCCTCCACCATGAGGAGAAGTGTGCATTAAATGTGTCATTCCGTTTGCAACACATCGTAAGATTTGTCGTAGACCCATAAAGTGTCATATTCTTCATCCCCACATAATCGCCTGCCCAATTTCCAATATTTTAAATGGGTTTAGCCGAAAGGACTGTAAATTGATATTCCGGGTTTTTGGTAAAGAAAATATTTCTCCCTAGAAAATATTTAATATAGGTAAAATTTGTAAATACATACAAAAATCCCTTTTCGTTTGGTATTTTAAAGTTTCTTGCTTAATTTACCACCTTAATTTCTGTTATAAGTTGGAGTGTATATTGAATTTGTCATTCCGTTTACAACACCTCAAAATATGCACCGGAGACCCCACAAAGTATATGTATTTTTGACCATAATAAAATTGTAGGTCGATTTATGCATGTCTGTCCTTCCTTCCGGAGTTCTGAAATTTTATACATATATTGGATATATCGGCCCACGTTTTGGCGTAGCTCAGTATATTGGACACGTTTTTCAACCGAACTAGCTGTAATTTAGTATTTTGGTTCTCATTATATAGTATTTTTGTGATTTTGGACACGTTTTCCAATGAAAATCTCATTATTTAGTACATCATTTTACTAAAAATTATTGATTTGATTTCGATTGATTGATTTTCACTCTTCAGCGATGTTTTGCAATAATAACAATAACAACAACAATAACAACATCTCAGTGAAAATGGAATATCTTTAAAAAGTGAAACATCTGGTTCATTTTTGTGACATAGACTTTTTGAGACTATAACCATGTGGAAAAGGTATCCAATACAAACGGGGTTTTGAGAACAGTTGTTTGTTTTCCTTTGAATATCTTCCTGTCATATATTGCTGGCCGTGTTAATGGCAAGTTCTAAACAAAGAGCGAACAATCAAAAAAAAAAAAAAAAAAAAAAATCGAAAATGTATATTGTTTTTTTAACAGATGAGTCATCTTCACTATCACTGTTTTTTTTACTTTATGTGATAACCAATATTTCCTGTAGTTCACGTGATAATAAGTACGGTTTTTGATTGAAAAATCAATGTCGAAAACCGGGTTTAAACAAAAACCTTAGCTAATAATTCAAAACCCAGATAGGGGTTTTCTTCTACCAACTTAAGCTTTCAGACTTTGGCAATACCGATTAGTTCAAGATTTTAGTGTTACACAGTGTAATTATTAATAGTCGATATTTTGAGAATTTCCGGCGCGTTTTCAGCCGAATTGGCTGTATTTTGCATTCTCATCGACTATGAAATTTATCAGTATTTATCCCCGTTTTGGTATAACCCCATAAAACGCTAGCCTCAATAATGTTTCGGTCCTAACGTCTTTTTCGGTATATTCAAGGTCCTATCATAACATGAGTTTCATGTCTAAAACATCCTCGCGAATTACATGTCATGAGCCGAACGATATGTCCTACAAATTATGATTACAAAATAAACACATTTTCATGCAAAACTTGCGAAACTCTTTGAACAAGGCACACACATTCAAAACTCTTCGACTTTGTTAAATTATGTAAATTTTCGCCGATATGTTATTCGTGAACGAGTCTATATAGAATTTGTTTTGTCGTCAATTAATCCCACAGCCCCCAGCTTACAGTTTCTAACTTTTAATTAAATTTTGCCGCCCACACTGTGCAACTGGGTCCATGAACTTGAATTTATGGCCAACAACAACCGTAATATAATTTCTTATTCGATCAGCAAAGTGATTGCACTGCCAATCAGCTGGTCATTTAAACGGATTGGTTAAACGATACAGCAGTTTGTGTTCTTGTGATGTCATTAAATGAATTGAAATTTAAAATTGTTTACATTACAATTTGATATGGATATACATCGATTTTGTATTGTTGCTGCTGGCGTTGTTGTTGTTGTTGTTGCCGTATTGTGTGTTGATTGCATCAGTCGCGAATCAATTTTCACAATGGGCAATTTTCTTTGATTAGATTTATTATTATTAGTTGTTGTTTTATTGGTGCAATGCGACGACGACAACAACGCTGACGACGAACACAACGATGAGAATGAGTGTGTTTGATGATCGGCTGGTCATGTTTATCCTTGAACAAACAAAACAAAAAAGTCGAGAAAAAAGAAAAAACAGAAACGGAAACTATGCATCGTCTACAGGTAATGTGATATCCGGTTGATAATCAACGATGAAATTTGCGGCAACAGGAAACCAATGATGTTGTTTTTTTTCGCAACAAGACACTCGGTGTTCAATAAGATAAACAATTTAGTGTGTAGTTGTGAAATCGTTAATCGATGATAATGGTTTGCACAAATTAAACATGATAATAAGGTACACCGCTTGATTGGATGAGTTCTTCATTAGTGCCATTAAATTATAAATTGTATTGAATTGGTATGTGGTATGTTTGGACTACGCACAGTGTCACGACCGCGGCCAAAAATAGGTAAAACCAAGTACCTCGGAGGACAAATTTTTTGATGAGGATTGATAGAAAACACTCCAATAAATATGAAATAAAAAATATGGCACACCTTATAAAAAATATGGCATATTCATGAAATGGTTAGAAGCGAATGGTCCAATATGTTATGTATAAAATTAAATAAGTTATTGAAGGCCAAACAGGAAGGACACGATGGATTCAAAACATAGTAATAATACAATATTTTGCATACAATTTGCAATTACGTGGTAAAAACGTTATTCGATGCGGAGATATGGGATAATTGGTTTTAAAATAAAGCTTTTAAACAAATTTTCAGTCAATTTGAATATTATACTCATTTATCAGATTATTTGAGACATAATCTTATAATCTAAATTTAGAGGTCACACATGAATTACCTTTGTGGAAAGCTCAAACAGAAAAATATAATTTTTTGGCATGGGATATGCAACGTGCAGCACAATACCTTTTGAGCGACTTTTACAAGATGCAAACAAGTCATGCCAAAAAATAATTAGTAGCAGCCCGAACTTTTGTTAAAGCCGAGTCAAATAAGGATTTTATTTAATATTTTATATTACAATCCGACCTTGTAATATCCTTAAACAGCCATAAAGTTAAGGCCCGAAATTATCACATTGATGATACTAAATCGTACATTTGGGAAGACAATATTGTATATACGGGTTGCCCATATTCGACGAACCCATCTGTCAACGCCATAACATTTGACAGAGATGTCACATCGCTTAATGACATACCGCGTTTGATGCGTCAGTCCAGATTTTTACCATGAACTAATACAAGCCACGCGAGCGCTCTGAAATAGTTGAAATTTACATTTAACAGAAGAAGTCAATTGTGAAAACTCAACGTGCTTTTAAAACATTAAAAAATGTGAGAAGTGCGCCTTCTAAGAACACCATTAAGCGTTTATACGAAAAATTTTCGACTGGTAAGGCTCTTTCTAATCCGAAGAGGCCATATAAAAGTCGACCAAGGCGATCGGCCGAGAATATCGCTGCCGTACGAGCCAGTATTGAGAGGTCCCCAAGAACATCCCAAAAACGCCGTTCTCAGCAGTTGGACATGGCTCGGTCCACTTTACAACGGATTATTCGCATTGATTTGCATTTGTTCCCGTACAAAATTCAATTGACGCAAAGAGTGTTGGCTGCGGACAAGCCTCGTCGATTGGAATGTGCCCAAAGAGTCATCGAAATGGCCGAAGATGACGAGCAATTTGGGAAGCGTTCTGGTTTCAACAAGACGGCGCTTATCACACACACGTCGCATAACAATTGATTTTCTGAAGAATTTGTTTCCGGGCCGTTTGATGTCGAAAAGTAGTGATTTGGACTGGCCACCGCTTTCGCCCGATTTGACGCCGCCTGACTTCTTCTTGTGGGGATATTTGAAGTCAAAGGTTTATGTTAAAAGGCCAAGGACCGCTATTCTGGCCGAAATGTTGGCAAAAACGATGGAAAATACTGCAAAAAGGGCACAATACGTCATCAACGCCAGAGGCGGCCATTTGAGAGATATCATATTCAAAAATTGATGTAAACAAATCTACTTGGAACAAATTAAATGATTAATATTGCCAACCGCCAAATTTTTATTTTTTTTTTGCTTTGATTAAAAAAAAAAAACGTGGGTCCGTCGAATATGGGCAACTTAGTATATCTCTGATGTGTGTTTTGAATGATAAAAAAATAATTTATTATTAACTAAAGTATATCAAATATTTTATTATAATAAAAATAACAAAAATAACACTACTATACTTAATTTAGCTGCATATAACGATTTTATAGTACAGAAGTTACTTTTTAGGAACTTTTGGTATGATAGGTGCCTGTAACATGGACCAACAACTAAATTGCAACACCTATTCGTCCAAATTACTTTCAAATTTTGAAAATTTTCGTGGGATTTATATTAATAAAAACAATTCTATAGGTAAAAAAATCGGATTTTTCAAGACCCTTTGTATGGGAGGTATATCAAATCTTGGTCCGATCCATCCAATTTTTTGTCAGTTGCTCTTTAGGCCAATAATAAGCACATGTACCAAATTTCATTAACTTATGATAACTCCTTATATTTTTGGCCGCTGTTTATATGAACTCGCGACATAGTGCTACGTAAGCAAATTGGAAGAAATATTGTAGAACTGTATGGAATATATTCTAATATAGCCCGAATTACCAAAACAAAATTTGCACGGTGAAAATCATATAAATACAAAAAATTGGTTTTAAAAAATCGTTTTTTAATGAAACCTCTCATGAATGTGTCATTAAAATGTTAAGTGAAAATCTCAATAGACACAACAATTGTGTTAGCATCAAGGGAAGGCAAGAGTAATTTTCAAACACGTTTTTCTCGAAACAGTGTTACGATTGACGGAAGCGAAAACTCAAGAACTATTAATCCAATTGGTTCCAAATTTCAACATGTTATTCTGGACCTACTTTGCTAGTGAATGAACTAGGATAAATCCAATCGGTGAAGATCTTACTTATTATCCAGCTTGGTTTTTGGCCGCAAAATAGGCAACTGTCCAAAAAATAATTTTCCTAGTTCATACCGGAGTCAGACAGAGTAGTCTTTCTACTTGCGTTGGAATTTAGGGTATTATGTCGATGTGCATATGTTTGTAACAGGCAAAAGGAAACGAGTTGGACACATGGTTCCTTTTGAGAATAGGCATAGAATCACTTTCTGAGTTGATTTATACATGTCCGTCTGCCCACGTATTCTTGTGAAGAAAGTACAGGTCGCATTTATGATCCGATTAGGATGAAATTTGACACAAGTCACGTATTTGGCCGAATCGGAAAATCGGTTCAGATCTAGATATAGCTCCCATATATATTTTCGTCCGAGTTTACCTAAATGGTGCACCAAAATCCCAATACTTGTGCAATTGAAACTAAATTTTGCACAGTGTACTGAATTAGGTTGGTTTAGACTTAGTCTTTAGATTTTAGGTAATTGATGGACCAAATATCCAAGATTTGTCCGATTGAGACTAAATATTGCACAGCGTACTATGTTAGATCCAGATAAACGATTGAGATAGACATAGCTTCCATATATACTTTAGTACCATTTTATTTTGCTGGTGCACCATAGATCCTGTTCCATTTGCACGTTATTATTTTTAGCTTATTGAATCGGGACTAAAATGACGTGTGTTAAGGTTGGCCTAATTTGGTTAAGATTTAGGTATAGCTCCCATATCTATTTTCATCCAATTTCATGCAAATGCTGCACAGAGGAGCCTATGTTTCATCGCTTTACATTGAGAGTGTTGGATTTTAATCGAAATTTGTTGAAATCGGCCTAGTTCATTCAATTTGTGATTGACCGCTCTTTTATCTCAAAAGTTAAAAAATCAGAGGCTCTCTCATTTACCACTGCTAGTACTCCTAAAGTTCTACAAAAAATATTAAGAGAGACATGTAAATGAAATGCAAGAGTAAATTGTTTTCGATTTATTTAACATTTAAAGTTTGATTTTGCCTGTGAAAGTCTTGTGTCTGCGGAAGTGTCCATATGCTATGTCTGTTATATCTAAAGGGTATCTAAATTAAGTTAAGGGAAAAGAAATCCCTGTTTTTATATGAACTATAGGACTTTATTTAACGTGCTTCGGAATGTCCGATTTGGGCCAAATATGCACCGTTTTGTTGTATGATTAGTTGCCATTTTAAAGGTAACTGCATAATGCTTCTCTCTATTTGCAAAAAAACTCCCTAGATACCAATTTTTTATCATTAAAGAAATTTTGCAAAGCAAAAAAAAAAAAATATGATAATCGCTTGGTAGTTTCTGGCAGTCACTTTATATGTGTATGACCTAGCGTTGTCCTGGTGGAACACGACACGTTTCCTGTTGGTCAGTTCTGACCGTTTCTGGTCAATTGTAAAGGGTTTAAGACAGTTTTATGGTTGATTTTAGCTCCTGGGCGATGTTAAGACTGCTAACATGCCGGTCGAGGTTGACCGGCATGTTAGCAGTCTCCGATTTTATCGACATTTTCGACGACCGGTTTATCTTTGCGAGGTGTATCTTTAACATCAAAAATTCCTGAACAGAATCTACAAAACCAAAATTGCACATAATCGGCTGTTACAGTATCGGAACCATAAACACCATTCACAATTTTAGCCGCTTGTCTTGCATTTTCGCTTTTGTCAAAAAAAAAAAAAAAAAAAAAAAAAAACTGAAAAATGTACCGAATTTTCGCTTTGTTCACTTCCATTTTTATCACTTCCATATTTTTTACTACAAAATGTCACCCTTCCACAAATCTGTTTGATCGATACTGTACGAGAAATCTATCAGTACATCCATCTGCCGAAAAAAATAATGGATTTTTTTCCCCAACTGGAAAACTTGTCTGTATCCAAAATCGCAATTTCTGCCAAAAGTGGACTAATTGCCTCTTCACGATACGCATGCGTGTTTGTAGGTATTTTTTGAGATGACATATATTCAGACAAATTAAATAAACGACATGTTATAAAACATGTCGTTGACATTTTTTGGCATCCTAATACATATTCTACAAAAATTCCGTTTATAAGATTTCAGACAAGATTTAATGTTCTTCACTACATTGGGACTACTATAAAGAGCACCCCCAACATAATTATGTCACTACAGACTATATATGAATTAAAGAAATTGGTCGAATATAAAATGTCAAGATTTAATTTTTCCCGTTATTTTGACATAGTAGCCATTAATGGCAAGATTGAACCCCTAAGTCGTGTTATGCCAAATTTTTCTCAATATCGAACCAGCTTTCCCAATAATACAATCATAAAAAATACCTCTTGTCCATTGGGGAATTGTTCACTAATTGATTGAGTGAAATGAATCATTAACAATTTGTTGCAAATGTCAAGCTGAACAACTAAAAACAATTACTTGTTGCGTTGACCAGCAGTTATTGAATTTCTTTTTCGTTTTGTGCCAATTTCTAGTCTAGTTCAGACTGGAAATATAAATGAAAAGGAAATAATATTCATGTTAACACGATTCTCACAAACCTATTTGTTCTCCCTTCCAGTCGGATCCAAAACTAAACCACTGACAATTGGAAATGTCACAATGAATATGTATGTACATGTATGAGTGATGTTGGTTCCATATATTACACCACTGAACCCCCACAAAAAAAAGCTTACCACCATCCTCACATTAACATGACCGAGTTTCAGTGACATAGAATGAAGCCTCCCCCTGCGTTCGTTTTTTTCTCTTGTTTGTTCATGTGGTGATGCCGGTGGCATGTTAATGACATTGACTGTCCATGGCTGGCGCTCATATACATACTCGTATTCATGTTTGTTTGTCCGACCTTTTCGTATAATATCAATCATCATCGATTCTTCACAATTGTTGACGTTGTAGTTGTTCTGTGCTTCTTCGTCTCGCTTAGTTTGCTTTTGTTTAGAAAGATGACAGGGAAATAAAATGAATGATAATTGAAGAAGATGTTAAGACACATGTTGCACAGTAGTTACAATTATCAATTATTGTGAACATTACATGTGTTGTGCGCATATATACATGAGCACAATCGTATAATCTACAATCGTAATTAATCTACAATGGTATTAAATTCAGTTTTGTGGTAGTTACACTTGGCATGAATAATATTGGAAAGTGCGGCTAAAACATGCAATGTAACGAAAAACTGGCGGGATCCTTATATAAGGATTATAACTTTTTTTATGAAGGCTATGCCATGGAAATTTCCTACCAGTAGAAAACGAGATACCGAACTACAGACACTTAAGTGGGACTATTATTCTTGGCCCTTAAAAGCACCATAACTGTCGTCTGGGGGACTATATAGAAAAATTGGCTTACATTGAAAATGTTCTGTTAAGAATTATTTACCCAACAAGCTTCTGGAATGCAAAATGACAGTTCCTTCGTAATGCTAATATGTGGTTACTTCGGGGTGAAAGTGCATCTAGAACTATACACCTCTATATATTTATTATATCTATACATACACACATATGAGAAGATTTTGAAAGAAGGTATCGAGTATTGAGGGTACACCTAATCTAGGGCCAATATTTATAATTTTTATAGGGAGATTTGCAACCGCATGAACATCACATTATTAGGAAATATCACATTACATCCAATTCTGTTGAAAAACTTGGTCAACAAAATTATATATCGTTTTATATAAGGGATCTATACCAAAACTTGAACCCATATATCATTTTCAATACCAAACGTCTTAGAAGTAGTGGCATTGCATGTTCAAACTCATATTACCAATATTTCAATGTGTTGTAATCAAGATGACAAACACAGAAACGAAGACAAATACCTATATAGCCTACCTTAAGAGCCTAGATGAATTACGACAGACAAAGAGATGGACATGGTAAATTGACATCGTATTTTACTCTGATTACTTCGATGAGTTACAAACGGAGTTAATATACCCTCTACAACTTCTGGTACCTTATACAATCATTCCTCATTTGTGACCTTTAGAAGAATAATCTACGAATATTGCATTCCATTGATAATCTACAGAAGAAAACCTGGGTCAAACTTCTATAAAAGTAGTAATCTATAGAAAATGGTATTCGATGATATTCTATGAAAAGCTACCTTCTTTAGAAGTAGAAAAATAACTTCCGGTCACGTGAGGGAGAATAACTTATTATCTTCTATATGAAAAAATAAAAAGGCATTGGCTTTTATAGAAAGAATCATTTAGTTTTCAATTTTTTGCAAAATAGTCAAGCTTAATCCCAGTTTGTTGTTTTTATAAAAACATGTATTTATTAGTGGGAAAAGTATTGCATTGTTCACCAAGGTGTGAGGCAGGGAAGACTATAGTTTCGGATCTCGCCACTGATCTTCATGAGTTCCCTTAGTTTTTGGTTGGGGATTTTCTTCCCAAATAACCCGTCAACACAACTGATCTAGTCTGCCTCTCATATACTTCTCGCCCTCTATTGTTCTTCGATAGAACAAGTAAAAAAATGTCAGTCGGTGTTGCCGACAGATGTATACCCTCAGCCTATGATTTGTGGAGGTTTTCCGAGTTACACACAGTTTAAATAATCAATCTATGTTTCAATCTAAGAGGTTTCGGATTTATTCAATTCTCTTCAAATTAAATTTACAAGTATATAAACTATTAGCCCTTTGTGGGGGAGGTTGGTACCTACGACGGATCCTACCATCGCACTTCATCTAGGCTTGGTGAAGATAATATGTTTTTCGAAGTTTAGTTCAAATCAGGCAATCCATTTGTCTGATATTGGATTTATAAATATTGAAAATTTTTTTGGCATTTGTCGGGGGAGATACCAGAAGGAGTGGCCCAATGAGTTCCATCTTCGGTCTTGATATAGGGTTGATAAAGATAAGAGCATGTGTAAAGTTTGGTTGAAATAGGACATTCCATTCCGACAGATATATACCCTCAGCTTATGCACTATAGGTCAAATGACCACTTTTTCTGATGCACAAAATCGGTAATATACAACGGATTGCGATGAAATTTGGTTTGTATGATTTTTTTGACTCTGCAAATATTTGGGTCAAATTTGGAAGAAATCGGTTCAGATTTGGATATAGCTCCCATATATATCTCATCCGATTTCAGGTTTAAGATGCACCAAATCGGTAATATACAACGGATGACGATGAAATTTGGTTTGTACGATTTTATTGAGTCTGAAAATAAGTGTGTCGAATTTGGTTCAAAGCGGTTCAGATTTAGATATAGCTCCAATATGTATGTTCTATCCGATTTCACGTCTAAGTAACTCCAAACTCACAAAATACATCCGATCATCGTAAAATTTAGTTTGCTTATTTTTTATAGGCTAAAAACAACTCAGAAACATTTGGTTCAGATCGGGTCAGATTTAGATATAACATCCATATATATGATCCATCCGATTTCACGTTTAAAATACGCCAAAATCACAATATACACCTGATCATAACGAAACTCAGAAAGATTCAAATCGTATCTGATTAGATATATCTTCTATCCTATTTCAACTTAAACCACTTGTTTACATTATACCGCCCTTTTGAAAAGTTATATTCTAGAAGCAAAGCTAGAGCTTCAATTTTGGGCGGGAGGTACCAGAAGGAGTGCAGCTACATTCTTCATCTTCGAACTTGAACTATGTTTGGTACAAATATTAGGATATACAGGTAGATATTTGTATTTGGTTCAATAAAACATGGGGTCTAAAACCTATATTTTGATGAGACACATTTTGACATACCATCATTAGTCGTAAAGCTGAAGAAGTAAAAATATCTTCTGGTGGTACCAAGTCCTCTTCAAGTTGATCTTTTGATATTTTAGTTAGTATGTATTTGTATGTATTTTAGTTCTTCAACTGACCTTTTGAAGTTAAATTTTCTATTTGTTCTTTCAACACAATTTTCAGCCGAACCGCTAACATCTCTCAAAACTACTGTTACAATTACAATTCACTCTGTTTAACTCAACATGACACTTTCATTCCTCCGAAAATTGATGTATAATCAATAGATTGAATAACAAACGTTCTTTGTGTTGTTGTTGATTCTGTTCGTTATTGACAACGGTAACAAGCAACAATTTCATTCAATATCGTTCAAAAATTTCGTTTGACTTTCTGTCTGTCTGCCTGTCTATCTCTCGCTATTAAACGTTGATGATGTTTATTGTTTTCTTTGTAATAAATTGATATATCAACATTCATTTTGTTAAGAACAATTTACATTAAACAAAATACAACAACAACAAAAACATTTTGTCGATGTCCCGTTGTTCTTGTTCGATTTACAATTAGTGTTTTGCCAATTCAGCGTCGTTGTTGTTGTTCTTGTTTGTCGGTTATATTTGTTGTTATGTCCGAATTTTTATTCTATTATTTATGACCTATCTCTCGGCTGGTGGCGGTGATGATGGTGGTGGTGGCTGTTAAAAAATTAAAATTGGATTGAATGGTGAACGTCTTCATCATTGACATCATCGTCGTCATCATCAGCAGCAGCACTGACATCGCACTGTTGTCCATATTGGCTGTGGTGGCTCCCAATGGTCAATTAATGATTATTCACACGTTGTTTTAATTGCATTTCGTTTGACGATATCGTTATGTCGCTATGTTTGTAAACAATGTGTTGTCAGTCTATTACGAGATATATATTTTGTATGTAGATAGTTTGTGTGTATATTTACAAAGCTGCAGGATTGAGTAATCAATACGTTAGGTTAGATAGAATGAGAAAAAAAATCGTTAATCAGGGACGAACTTTATACACTTCGATACGGCAAAAATGTGCCTCATCGAAATATGTTTCTTTGGACCAATTCCGTTTCAGACAATTTGGAGTCCGTTTACAAATGTACGATTTCATCCCAATATTGCACATAGTAATACTTCAACCAAACTTAATTCAAGTTCGTTCCACTCCTTCTGGTATCTCACCCACAAAATGGTCAAAATTTTGCTGAAAATTAATTTTATAATATCTTGCGTACTGACTATTCGATTTGAACCAAAATTTGCACAACCTATGGGACGCATTGTAAACTCCAATTCTTTTTGGCTATTTAATATGAATTCTTAAAAAAAATCGTTGCCAATACCTGCGTCTCTGGCTGATTATGGTATTTAACAGCCTAAAATCGGCCATTTTGACCTTTTGTGAAATATTAAATAATCACACTACTTTTATTATTGTACTAGCAAAATGCCCGCTACTTCGTATGCGGAAAGGTAATATATTTTATCAAATATGTACAGATTCCACATTAAGTTCCATTTAGCACTTTTCGAATACCACCACTAAATTTAGTACCAGTTAGTACCAAAAACCCTTTGATACTTCTTCCTAACTCTCCGTCAGTGACCCACATTCCAAATTTCCAGCTCTCTCCGTTACCCAAATCCAAATTTACTTCATTTGCTATTCTATTTACTATTCGTACACATAAATTCGAGTTTCCAAAGTTATCTCCATAGATCAATACAACACTTCAACAGTAATCCAATCCAAATTAGTACCATTTATTACTTTTCGTAGATGTAAGCACGAGTTTCTAAGACTTCCTCAATTCCACAATCCAACAATAGTTTTAATCATGAATTTCAGGATCCCAGACCTATCCGTTCACATAGATCCAAATTATACCATATTTAGTACGATTTAGTACTTTTCGTACTTATGAGTTTGAATTTCCAACAATGTCTCAATCCGGTACTTTAACAGTAATTTTATTTTCAAATATAAGTTTTCCATCTCTATCCTTCAACTTAAATTGTACTAAACTTAGTACCATTTAGTACACGTAATTACGTATTTTCAAAACTACATCTATGTCTCAATCCTACACTCCAACTTTAATTTTAATTCCAAATTTTAGGATTACCGCTCACACAAAACGAATTGCACCATATTTAGTACCATTTGTTAAAGCTGCCTCAATCTTGTACTCCAGTAGTAGTCCTAGTTCATATTTTCAGGATTCCATCTCTATACACTCAACTAAATGCAAATAGTACCAAATTTAGTACCATTTTGTACTTTTTGTACACATATGTACGAATTTTTTAAACTATTTTCATACATCAACACCACTTCCAAACCGATATTCCGTATAAAATTTCAAGATTCTGGCTATATAAGTTCAATATATATACAATTTGAACTAAATTTAGCAAAGTTTAGTACTTTGTGTCGAATTTTCCAAAACCGTTTTGTACATCTTTCTAACTTTCCATTAGTGACCCACATTCCAAATTTCAGAATTCTAGCTCTTCCCTTTCGCCTAATACAAAGGGTACCGTATTTGGTAAATTTTAGTACTTTTCGTACCCTTCTAGTTCGAATTTCCAAAAACCCAGCCTTATCTCACGCCTACACACCAACAACAACCTACACTCAACATTTCAAGCATCTAGCTTTAGCCGTTTCGTCTGGGCGATGATCTGTCAGTCACTCACTCATTTAACACTAAGCTCTTTTATATATTAAGATAAAGTACATTTCTTATATGACCATATCAGTACAACAACATCGAAAACCGTTTGCTACTCTAGAAACACAAACGAACACACAAATCGGGAAATATAAATTTTATATTTCCAGTCGATTTCTTTTTTAAAGTAAACTCTTACTCTTTTCCGAACATTTTGTCCGCGCTCTTATTTTTCAAAAAGGGAAACTCGAGAGCCCTCCCACCGAAAACAAATAATAACAACGTTTTGTATGATTGTAAATAATGTAAAAAATATTAAAAAACAAGTTTAAAAAATTTTCTTTACACAATAAAAACTCTTTCAGAATGAGGTCATTTTGTATTGGTATATACAAAATTCCAGTCTTTCTGGTGTTAAAAAGTGTCAAAAGTGGTTAAAACAATTTGGGGGCACCGTAATATGGAGGGCTACCCAAAATATTCAACCAATATTTATAATCATTAGCCGGGAGATTTGGTATCCAATTAGAATCAAACATATCCAATCACAGCCATTTCGATCGAAAACGTGTTCAAAATCCTCAAGATAAAAACCTAAAAACATTACCAACATTTATAATTCTTTTGGTAGGGAGATTTGGTAGCCAGTGTGAATCCAAAATATCATGTAATTCGGTTTAAAAACGTGTCGAAAATCTTCAAAATACCGAAAATTTGGGGTATCGTTATATGGGAGCAATAGATCGATCCACTAATTCCCACAGGTATAGGCTGAATTTGTGCAAAATTTCAACAACATATCACGATTGGTTTACAAGTTATTAATTTAGCGTCGCTATATCGGTGATTTCGATCACGGTGCAATGGGTGGAACCTTTTGTATGGACACTATATATTCATCACCGTTCAAAACCCCGGAATATCAAATTACAGTCACTTCGGGTGGAATATATATATATATATATATAACAGTTAAGAAATATCGCTATCTTAAAACATGAACCTATAAAGAAGTTGGACTGCAAATTTTTCTCCATGAACTCGAAATGTCAAATTAAGTCAATTTATGGGAAAACGAGTCTAAAATATTAAATATTCCGAAATACCGCGATATCTCATATGAGAGATTTATCAAAACGTAGACCGATATCTATAAATTTTGGTAGGAAAATTTGACACTCAAGATGGCATTAGATACAATCGAAATAGTTAATAATGGCATATCGGTTATACAACTTATTCAAAAGTCCTGAGAAATGTTTTGTCCTTTATTTGATATCTTTTATAACGACATATCACTTATAGCAAGCTATTTTGTAGGTCCCTTGAGTGTCGTATAAGCGATTCGAATGTATAATTGTTATGTAGGGCCGACATCATTAGTTTGAAAACGTATTCAAACTTTCTGAAGCATCAAAATTTGTTAGGGACCTTTATATATCCCACTTTCATTACCAAATATTTCAGAAGTAGTAGCAATGTGCAAAATTTTTTACTATGAGCTCTATTGTGGTTTTCCTCAGTCTGGCAAACAGATGGACATGACTAAATTGATATAGAATTCTATTCTGATCAAAATTATATTCTTTATGGGGTTGTAAACGTGTTCACAATTGTAAAATATTACGAGCATGTCAGGGTCATACTTAAAGAATCGACGAACCCAGCTTATGTCGGCCAGAAATATTGCTCAAGATGGCAATCGAAGAATACAATGAATATACAGGTAACAAGTGAACACAATTTCTATACTTCTGTCATCACGACAATAATCCGCTAAAATCATGGCAATAATCCACTATTTTTGTAAATTGATTACAATACCAAAAATTGTTATACAATATTTGGTACCAAACATTGTTATACAATATTTGGTACCCAATATTAATTAGTAAACGAGAAGGAGAGTATGTATATTAAAAACCAACTTAACTTCGTAAGAATATTCTATAGAATTTAAACTTATCTGAAAGATTATAATAAATTTGAATAAGCAACAAAGTTGGAAACACATCACATCATTGCTGTCGACATTTTATAATATGAAAGTTTTATACAAAATAGGAAATAGTAGGTTTCTTTAATATTCCATCCTTGCACTTTGGCTGAAATCAATTTTATTTGTGGCAAAAAGTCAATTTTTCAACTTTAAATTTTTAAATTAACATATACACAACATATTGAAAAGAAAAAATCAAAAAAAAAAAAATGTTTTTACAGATGGCAACCCTTTGTATATACAAACAGCTGTTAAAGTTTGCCTTACTTTCAGAACGCGTTATTACAATTGATTAGCAATATTTTCGTAAAATTAAAACCAGTTTTTTAATAATATATTCTTGGAAAAAAAATTGGTAAATATGAATTCCATTACTCAAGTTGTGTACTTTTACTATATAAAACCAGTAAGGAAAGTAGTAAAGTCGGACTGGGCCGACTATATGATACCCTTCACCACTTTGATTTTTATCTATATCTAAACCGCCTAGCACCAATCACTACACATGTCATTCTTCAACCTATGGTAAATCGATTTTAAGCAAACTTGGCACACGCTATTCGGTAAGCTGCACTGTTTAAAATTTAATCGCAATCAGACACCCATTGATTATTTGGTGTACAATTAACATGAATAAGTCGAAATTATATATGGAAGCTATCCTATATCTAAACAGATATCAAGGAAACATGCCAGAGATTAATTTATATTAACTTCAGTACGTTGTTTCAATCGCCCTAGCTATGGATTTTTAGTGCAACATTAACTTAAAATCGGACGAAGATATATATAGGAGGTGTACACATCATTCTAGACTTAGTTCAGTACCGTATACCGTATAGAGATATATAGGGACTTTGGTACACCATTTACCTAAAATCGGGCGAAACTATATATGGGAGCTATATCTAAATCTGAACCGATTTTCGCGAAATCTAGCACACATCATTGTCGACTTAATTCAGTACGCTATGCCAAAATTCGTGCAAATCTAATGATTTTCAGGGACTTTGATGCACCATTTACCTAAAATCGGACGAAAATATATATGGGAGCTATATCAAAATCTGAACCGATTTTCTGCAATTTCAATAGGGTTCGTCCTTGGGCCAAACTAATGGGCTGTGCCAAATTTCATCCAATTCGGATCATAAATGCGACCTGTATGTTGCTCACAAAAATACATGGACGTACGGACAGACGGACATGCATAGATCGACTCAGAAAGCGATTCTATGCATATTCTCAAAAGGAACCATGGGTCTATCTCGATTATTTTTGCCTGTTACAAACATATGCACAAAGACATAATACCCTGTACCACAGTGTGGTGAAGGGTATAAATATATTTTGCTAAATGTTTCTATTTCTTACATATGTATGTTGATGTTTTTGTGTGAAGTATTGTGTACAATGGATGTTGAAGAATTTATCATAGTTTTGAGCTACGGGTCTGATGGTTCAACCGGGCACAGTGTAGTTAAAAAAAACATTTTGGAAAAATACTTGTGACATCGGTCATTCCAATAAATAGGAATCCAAAATATATAATTACAGCCGACTTGGTTGAAAAACGTACCCAAACTTCTCTTAATACCGAAATATCTGAGGTAGCGTTATAATACATAAGGATTGGTTTAACAAAAAGTGCACAAAATTTCAAATAATGGGGTATACCCCAAAACTAGTCCTATATTGATCGTTTTTAGTAGGGAGATTTTCTATACAATTAGAACCCAAAATACCGAATTATAACCAATTTGGTTGAAAATCGAACCCAATATCCCAACCAGTAAGGATCAATCAGACACCAGTTCGAAATATATATGGAAGCTATGTGTACCCATTTCACAACAAAATGCAATCATTCTAGTCTCAATTGGATACATTGTGCAAAATTTCCGATCAATCGGACAAACATTAGGAGTTTGGTGCACAATACGATTTCTACGAAACCTAGCGCAAATTATTTTAAACTAAATTTAGTACGCTATGCCGAATTTCGTGCAAATCGAAAGACATTTAGGGACTTTGGCGCATTAATCGACTCAGAAAGTGATTCTATACATATTGTCAAAAGGAACCATGGGTCTATCTCGTTTCCTTCTCCCTGTTACAAACATATGCACAAAGACATAATACCCTGTACTACAGTGTGGTGAAGGGTATAAAAATATCAAAAATGCAGGGGTCGTGGCCTGCCCATTATTTGTTCACAAATCAGTTTTTCTAAATTCAACACCCCAAACTAGTTTGTCGGGAAATATGTTATGCCTCTAAAATCGGTGCCTTGGTTTAAATTTCGTGCACCAGCAGAATGATATGCGTGATACGCAATACGTTCAATTTGTCAAATTTATATAGGAGCCTTAGGGTAAACAGGGCATAATATTTCACAAAAATGCCTGGTGGTCAATTTATGGAAAATATGTTCAAATATTAAAACAATTCCCCTTCAAAAATCAAATGATTCTCTCACCATGACGATATTTCAATTTAAAACGAAATAAATTCCAAAATAAATAAGGATTGATAGTTTAAGGGGAAATTGTTTTACAACTTATTCTGAGTTCTTTATTTCATAACAACACTTCCATTTAACATTAACGACATCTCTCCATGACAAGGAAATCCTTGCCAAGCTCAAGAAGCTTCATATTGTCACATTTGATTTTTGAAGTTCATATTCCCGTTACGCTTAAATCACAACTATTGGACGTGTCTTGTCCTCCAAGTTTAGCCAAAGACAGCTCTTGTTGAATGTGATGCGAAACAAGGGGAGATGTGTTATTTATGAGTGCTGTTACAGTTGTCAACAAATGTGGTCCTGGTTGACAACCCGCTGTCATGGTAACAACCCGCTGGAGCCATTCAAGCGAGAAAAACTTACAGACACTGGCATTGGCCTTGCTGCCATGTACGTAATGCCATGCCATGGAATGTCTGCTCTATGCCAAACAACTGTAAATACATATATTTTAAGGATATGCAAGGACAATTACAGTTGCAAAGAACTGAAAATAGTCAAAGGATCCAAAGAATAATTTATAATTCCCTTTTAAAGATGATGGCAAATTGAATATTAAGTGAAATGTTTTCAACAGAAGATGTCAAATGAAATATTCAATAGAAAAATAGAACATGTTTTCGTTTTTTGGAGATTTATGAAAGCTCCTTAAAAATCACAGCAAGCAATGAATGGTTATTTTCAACTTAGCTCTTCCTTTTATTACTTCCTTCGCCATCGCACGTTAGAGGAGTGTATAAAAGCAATTATTTAAATGTTATATTTGTATTTATACAAATGGAAATGTTAATATGAAAATAACAAGTAAACAAAAATCCCCAAAAACATTAAAAAGTTATACATATCTATTCATTGGATGGACGGACGGACGGATAGACAGACAGGCAGGCCGAAAGTTTATTTGTTTTGGAAAACGAGCATCCCATTCATTATTTTCGCTCCATTCATTCTTTGTCTATTCATCTTTCTTTCAATTCATTAAATTACTGAAATTAATGAACCAATTTATTGAATAGAGTCAAATCTGTTTTCGCCGATGCTCTAAATGGGTGCTTATATTTGTGAGTTGCATACATACACATGTTTGTATGTATTTGATAATAAACAATTGAAAATCATATATATCCAAATATGATATTGAATAAATAACCATTTGCAATAATACAATGTGTGTAATGAAACATGTTTCGGTGAAAAGTCATATTTATGGATATGGACCCTCATGGAAAATTGCAAAGCGATCAGCACTATATTTTCGCCCTCCAGTGTGGTAACGGGTTACTAAATTATATCTCAGCACGTAACCACTTGTAAATTTTTAAGTGTAACTCCCACATCCGAGTACATAAGATAATATGATTGATATCAATTCAAAGGTCAATCACTCCTCTTGGATATATTATCAACTTCTCGGGTCTATGTTCTTCAGAGGTGAATACATACCCTATAAAATAAAAAAAAAAAAATTGTAATTTTTCACACAAAAGTCAGGATCTATTTGACCCGCTAAATATTGACCGATCTTTATCAAAACAGACATGCTTATTCTTTGGCCCGATCTCCTTCGGCCTTTGGAGTAACCAGAAAATCAGACAAAAATAAAGTTTTTGGTCCCTTTTATGTCCTAAATATTAACTCATCTTTACCAAAAAATGTAGGGGTCTTTATTGGCCAGAACCCTACATGCAAAATTTTGTGAAGATTGGTCCAAAACTGTGGCCTGTATCGTGTTTACAAATTATAATGGACAGACGACGGACAGACGGACACACATGTCTAGATCGACTCAGCTAGTCGAGATATGACGATCGGTATACTTAAAATGGGTCTAGGACCAATATTTCGCGGCATTACAAACTCTTGGGGCTGCATACAGCTATAATACCCTGACAACATAGTTGTGTAGGGTATAACAAACTAGTAAGGAAAGTTCAAAAGTCGGACGGGACGAAATAGCAAACTGAATAAATGACATGTAATATTTTTAAAAATTAAATTATAGTGGACGTTTTTACAGAAATAAAACAAAAATATTTTGAACTAAAAAATATTCTATGGAAAACTGAATTGACGCAATTTTCGCTTGGTCAAAACTAAATCAGCTTTTTAATTTTTTTTATAAATAAACACATTTCACGTAATCGACTTAATTTGATCCTTGGGTATACTATTCATAACATCCTGAACCTTTGGGAAGACGAAATGTCTGTTTGTGAAACCCTTTCGATTTTGCTATCTATGATACTCCAAAGATTTCTATAGGGTAAAGATCTGATGATTGTGTTGGCCATTATAAAACCCTGATTTTTGACTCCCGCAACCAATCTCTCACGGTAATTTTTCATGTCTGAGTCTTTAATATTTATCTTTAATACATCTCCACTGAGTCTAATTCCAATTAATATGAGCGGCAATCTGGCTTTCCGATTCATTGCAGAAATCAAAGAACTTTCTTGATAGATTCCGGGCATGCAGGCTTGCTACCAGCTCGTTCACGCTCTGTTCTTGAGGTTATATCCAACGATAACCTTCTCACAAATTCCATACTTCTGCCTCAGTTTCTTGAAGAATGGCACCATCTTGAGCAAAAAAAAAGGGTTTTGCAGCGAAAATATATGACGAATATAACTGGATCGAATCATGATAGGAGTAAATATTTCAGGTCTAATGGAAGGACGAAACGTTGATGTGGAGGGTCTGGAAGTGTTGCCATTTTCTGAGCTCGTTATGCATTCTTCGCCCCAAACCTTTTATATTAGAAGTGACAATCGAAGCTGATGCTTGATTTAGCAAATGGTTGGAATTCGTACAATGTCTTCAAACTTTTCATTCAGTCCATCTCACTTCTATTCACAGACCTGCTATTTTCTCACATAGCTTCTTGTATTTTGTGAAACCTGTTCAGATAGCTATTGAAATTGTCACGTGGTAGCTAAGGATATGGTTTGTGCATAATCAGGGTTTTAGTTATGACATAGCTTCAGAAGTTAACATTTCATTGGAGATTTTGCACTCAAATAAAGGTACCGTCATCATTATTGTAGTTTAAGGTTTAGACGCATTTTTAATCGTAGAGATTGCAATTTGGCATTTCGGGATAATTTGATAAAAACTTGTATTGAAAAGGTCCCACCTCCTTTCGATGGATGTAATTTGGCATTCCGGGTAGCGATAAATAAAACTGCAGAAGATTTTCAATACAGGTCAATGTTTTGACCGCCCTTGACTGTAATTTTGTATTTTTTCTCAGAGTGGCATCTTTATATGGGGGATGGGGGTTTTTAAATTATGTCTCATATAGGGCGAAATTTATGTCTCAAAACTTTTCTGGTGGCATTTTCAAATGGTTGTTAGAAAGTCATTTCAGATTGCGAAGTAGTGCACTAATGCTCTAAATGCTAGGGTACAGATCGGCTATGAAAATGCCTTGCATGAAATAATGCTACTATCGAGCCACCTTTTCGACTAAGCGAAATCCATAGCGATTTAAATCTTAGAAAATGAAATAGGACGGCTGAGGCCGCTACTTATAAGGAAATCAAGTGATGTAAAATTTCTCGATTTAAAATTTTTGCGATCAATGAAGACTTGTAACTCTGTATATAAGTTCTTAAAGATTTAGAGGATAAGAAAATGAAATTACATTATTTTGATGTTGTTGTTTTGTAGTTGGTTTTTTATACCCTCCACCATAGTATGGAGGGTATATTAATTTTGTCATTCCGTTTGTAACTCATCGAAATATTCATTTCCGATCCTATAAAGTATATATATTCTTGATCAGTGTAAAATTCTAAGAAAATCTAGCCATGTCCGTCCGTCCGTCCGCCTCTTGTAGGGAGATAGGGAGCTGAAATTTTGCATAGGTTTGTCTTTTGTCTGCAGGCAGGTCAAGTTCGAAGATGGGATATATCAATGGGAGATATCGGCTCCCATATAACAGTACCCCCCAATTTTCGGTATTTTTGGGTTCTTGAGCGCGTTTATCAACCGAATACGCTGAAATTTAGTACATTAAGTTCTTATTGGGTACTAAATGTCTCCACAAAAAATTATAAATATAGATCCTCTTTTTCTAATAGCCCCCATATAACGGTACCTCATAATTTTCAGTCTTTTGGGGGTTTTGATCGTACTTTTCCACCGAATTGGCTGTAATTTAGTATTTTGTTTTCTTATTAGGTACCAAATCTCTCCACAAAAAATTATAAATATAGGTCCATTTTTTTGGATAGCCCCCATATAAGAGTAGCCCTAATTTTCGGTATTTTGGGGTTCTTGTGCGCATTGTTCTACCGAATGCGTTGGAATTTGGTATTTTGTAGTCGTATATGGTAACAAAACTCCCTACCAAAAATTTTTAATATTCGCCCCCTTATAACCCCATTTTTATATTAAAGTAGTTATATGATTTGTTCCGTGTTTGGGTTTGGTTCTAAGACTCTGTTGTAATCATTCCATCTGCGGTAGATACGAAAAAACTAGAACATAAGGTTCGATAATTAACCTTAGTTATATTCATATATATGAACTGTAACCCGCATTTAGGCCCAGCCCCTGCGAGGGAGTAGCAGAAGGAGTGGAACGATATTCCCCATGTTCAAACTTGAACTAATATTGGATGAAATAATAAGATGGGCAAAGTTTAGATGAAATCAAAAATTTTTGAAACAAATTTGTTCCAAAGACACATGGGCCTAGGACAAATAATTAGGATTATAATCGGTTTGTACAAATGTTGGTATAGGTACACTTTTTGGTATGTTCCCAATATTTTTATTTCAAGTACCTGTCAGTATATATATGGTGGAGGGTATCCAAAGTTCGGCCCGGCCGAACTTAACGCTTTTACACTTGTTTATTTTTGTAATTAACGAAAAGTCATTCTTTTCTGTGACGGGCTTCATTTTGATCAACGGTACGTACGATTCCTGGTATGAACTAGGCTCTGGTAGGAACTAGGGTTATTAACATCACACAAAAATGAACCAAATGGCGGACATATGAAATTTAATTTTTGAAAAATTCCCTATTTTCGACTAAAAACGAGTTAAAAACTAAGGAAGATCTTAAACAATTTCTTTTATACTTGTACGTATAAAATCTATGTACGTACAAAATAACGTCCTGAAATTTGAAACCGATTAGATTTTTAGTTTTTGAGTTATCGTGCGCGCCATTTGTTGTTAAGATTTTCACTTATTTAATTTTAAAGGTGCCTTCTTGAATTTGTGTAGTATCCAATTAAAAAGAAAACCACAATTTAATTTTTTGAAACCGGGGTTAAGCCAAACCTGTTTGACTGTTTCACCATCCTCACTGAGTCAACAAATATTAAATTAGTTCTCCCGATTGACCTTATGGAATACTCATCTTTGATTTTAGAGAGACAATCCTTAACGTCATATGAGAACGTCCAATGAAATATAAGTAGATCGTTATCACCTCTTCTAAATAAATCAATCATGCTTAAAACCGTGTCGATTAAACAGAATCATTTTTGGATGTTATATGCCACCTACGGATTCTTCCATCAAAAAAGTGTTAAACGAAGACATTATTGTGCAATAACTTTTGGGGAGTTCCGATTTTAAAGCTCTCCCACATACCAATCATTAATGAAAATATTCACAAAAGTCGAGAAAAATTGAATTTGTACAACATGCTGCATAGTATATACATAGATATGTATGTCTCAAACATGACCTTATGTTTGCTCGTGTTTCTCATTAACGTTTGATTCGCTATAATTTGGGCATTCTATTGCGGCAAAAAACGCAACCTTTAATACGTCGCTGCTCTAGACAGGGTATTTGTGTACAAAACGTTTGTGTTATTTATGTATTTACTTGTACCTACTACATACCTACTACATACAAAGCATAAATGAAGATGATGTTAGAACTAAACATTTAAAGATAACTAAGTTTGTATGTTATGTTGTGATACAAGAAAAGTGATGCCTCCTCGTCGTTCAGTACCGAGCGCAATTACTTGTTCTTGCACGGATGTCAAAGTAATTGACCTACTTTCATTTTCAGAATTTTGTTTTTGTATTTTACTTTCACTTCCACATTCTTTCATCGCACCGAATGCTGTTCCTCCATATTTACGCAATTGTATTTGGGTTTGTGTTTTTTTTTTCGTGTCAGTAAATGTGTTAGTGAGAAACGTCGTCCGTCGGTCTTGGAGGATGGCAATGTGTTTGCACTGAATTTGAAAAGTTTTACATAGGCAGTTGGATCATGAGACACAACACAGCGATTATGTGATGAAAGGGAAAATATTTGTCTCTTTGAAAAAGGCCCCCTTTGCGGTTGCGGCATAAATAAAGCTATGATTATGCATAGTATTCATTCGAACCAATACTTAAATTAACTTGTTCCAAGTTTCGCAAATATAATGTTTTGTGTTTTATTGGGGTGTTATACCTAACGTTAAAGGGATACACATTTTGGGTTGTATTTTTATTTTAATACAAGGCCCTAAGGAGTTGTTGCGGTTTTTTTTTTATTACAAGCGAACATGCTCTCATGCACATGGCTTTCATGTTAACATTTTGTTCCATTGTGATGAGTAAACTATAATGTGCTCCGGCCATTTAAAGGGTCAGCCTCTAAACAAAATCCTTTTCATTATGCTTGGGCGTTGAATATACACATATACATATACACACACATGTTAACATTTCGCTGTGTAATTGTGTTTAGTTAATTAGTACAGCTGTTGGAATTTACTTCTTAGCTCTTAAATAAAAGTGATGTGCTAGACTAAGCTTTCGCTTTGTGTTGTGTGTCTTACTATTTTCATTTATCTATTTGCAAAAAGAAAATATTTGGGTAGGCGAAAAAAGTATTTGGCGAAAAAACATTAATTGAGTATAAAATTTAATTCATTAAGTTTTCAGTTCAATTTGATTTTAATATGGAGTTTTGGGTTCTTTTGTAAAAATGTTGTCATTATACATAACATTACATAGAATAGACAATTTGAAATGTAAAATTTCGATTAAAGGCTGATTTAAAGGAATTCTTGACATTTTCAGCGGATAATGGATTTTCCGTGGGGTTTTGAAACAATAGACAAACACCATATTAAGCATGCATTGGAAAGTTTGTTTTTATTTCTTGCATAAACGTACTCAATACGGTTTAATGTATTAGCATGTGTTTTTTTCGTTTTCAGTGTCATCATAAATCTTAGTGACAAAAAATATATAACTTTCGACATGAATTATCCAGAAAAGAGTGCAGCGATGAACATAAATCTTTGTCTGGCGATAAAGTACCATTCTACAACAATGAGAAAATCTGTTTTAATGAATAGAACTTCGTCACAAAACAAAATCTATGCCTATAACTAAAAAAATATATTTAATAACTGTTTCTGCAAAATATTTTTTAAAAATGCACAACTGAAAACATATTTTTAATATTATCAGTCCCCGAAAAATGAAAACATATTTTGTAAAAACCCAAGCCTCTGACAGTCCCAAAAAATATTTTTTTACATATTGACGACTATAACAGCTCCTGGAAATATATTGTTTAAAAATCTACTTCTATAACAGTCCCTGAAAAATCTTTTGTAATATTCAGGGCTAAAACAATTCCTAAAAAAAATATTTTTTAAAAATTGAAAAAAATAACGCCAGTAACAGTCCCTATTTTTTAATATTTTCGGCTATAGCAGTCCCCAAAAAATATTTTTTATAAATATTCAGGGCTATAACAGCGCCTGAAAAAATAATTTTGAAAAATTCTCTCCTATAATATATATTCACGGTTAAAACAGTTCCTGAAAAAATATTTTTTTTTAAAAAAACAACGCCTATAACAGTCCCTGAAATTTTTATTAAATATTCAGTCTCTGAAAAATTACTTTTTAAAAACAGCTTCTGAAAAAATATTTTGATAAATATTTACGCCCCCACAAAAATATTATGTTACACACAAATTCTGACCGCAAAAGAAATCAAGCTCTATACAAAATATATATAGCTTCACCCAAATCCAAATTAAGTACCAGTTAGTAAACATAAATATATAAATTGCCATAACTTCCTACATTAACATACGAATTTCCAACACTTCCCACATACCCCAATCTTAATTTAAAATTTCAAGATTCTATCGGTTCACCTAAATCCAATTTGTTTCAAATTTAGTGACATTTAATACACATAGGTACAAATTTCCATTACTACCTACATCATGCAATCCAAAGAAAATATTATTACTCAATGTCAAGATTTCAGCTCTATCGGTTAGCTTTTAATCCAAACTGTGCCAAATCTAGTGTCATTTAGTAAACATTAGTAGACATTTCCAAAACTTCCTACACACCCCATTCGAACCCCACAACAGTGATCCTAACCACCATTTGGTACCATTTAGTAAACATTATTACGAATGTCCAAAACTTTCTACATAGCAAAATCCTACTCCCCGACAGTGATCCTAACTTCTAATTTCAAGATTCTAGCTCTATCGGTTTACTCAAATCCACATTTGGTACTATTTTGAAACTGTAAACCAAACCGTAACCCTAACTCCAAATTTGAGGATTCCAGCTGTATTGGTTCACCAAAAATTTAAATTGTACAAAATTTAGTACACATTTGTACGAATTTTAAAAACTTCCTACATACCCCAATCCTACACCCCCACAATGATCCTAAATCCAAGTTTCAAGATACCAATTCTATCGGTTCGCCCACAATTCAAACTGTACAAAATTTAGTACACAGTAGTACAAAATTTCAACACTTCCTACATACCCCGATCCTACACCCCCACAGTGATGTTAAATCCATGTTTTAGGATTCAAACTCTATCAGTTCACTCACAATTCAAACTGTACAAAATTCAGTACAAAGTAGTACTAATTCCCAAACTTCTTGCATACCCCAATCCTACCCCCAACACTGATCCTAAATCCAAGTTTCAGGATTCCAACTCTATCGGTTCACCCACAATTTAAATTGTACCAAATTTAAAACTCCCTACATATCTCAATCTTACACCTCAACAATGATCCTGACTCCAAATTTCATGATTCTAGCTCTATTGGTTCACCCAAAATTCAAATTGTACCAAATTTAGTACCATTTAGTACGAATTTCAAAAACTTCCAACTGAACCCAAACCAACACCCCCCCAGTGCTCCAAAATCTAAATTTCAGGATTCCAACTGTATCGGTTCAACCACAATTCAAATTGTACCAAATTTAGTACACATAAGTACAAAATTTTAAAACTTCCTGCATATCTCAATCTTACACCTCGACAGTGATCCTGACTCCAAATTTTATGATTCTAGCTCAATTGGTTCAACTAAAATTCAAATTGCACCAAATTTAGTACCATTTAGTACCCATAAGTAATAATGTCTTAAACTGAGTCCTGACCTCAATCCTACACCCCTAAAATGATCCTAACTCCAAATTTCATTGTTTCAGCTCTATCGGTTCACCCAAATCCAAATTGTACCAATTATAGTACTTTTCGTACACATAAGTAACAAATTTCCAAAACTACGTACATATCACAATCCTATACTCCGACGGTAATGTTTCTTTCTATTTTCAGGATTCTAGCTCCATTTGTACCTCCAAATCAAATTTGTACCAAATATAGTACCATATAGTACTTTTCGTACACATGAGTACACGGTTTCAAAACCATCTCCTTATATCGACCCTACTTCCCAACCCTAATTCGCATTCCAAATTTCAAGTTTTTAGCTCTATCCGTGCTACAAAATTGTACCAAATTTAGTACATTTTCGTACATTTCAGATAGTTGTAGTTCGAATTTCCAAAAACCCTTTGGTACATCTATCCTACACTCCATCAGTGACCCTCAATCCAAATTTCAGAGTTCTAGCTCTACTGGTTCGCCAAATACAAATGATATCATATTTAGTACTTTTTAGTACTTTTCGTACCCTTCTAGCTTCAGCCGTTTCGTCTGGGCGTTGATGAATCGTTAAATCAGTCAGTCAATCACTTTACTCTTTTATTAGTATATATATAAGGGTGTTCACGCCCTGAAAAATATTAATTTTTTTACAAATCCTCATCTTGGAAATATATTTTTTTAATATCGTTAAATATCCCTAAAAGTATTAAAAATCTTAGAAACCTTATTTTAAAAATTTCACACCTTACGCAATCTTAGCAAAATTATTTGATACAATTCACTGGACAAACATCTCTTAAAATTAAATTAATATTGCTTCGATTTCTCACAAATTGTTTTAAATTCGTTGATAAAGTTACTAACTGTGTGGGTGAACTTTATTTGCAATTTTCGTGTCGCTTCGCCAAATATTAATATTTTATCATGTTTGTGAAATTTTTTACAATGACAATTGTACAAAAGGATACTTTTTGTTTGTTATATTTGTAATGTGATGAATTCGATGAATTTCTGATATGACAATGTGGGCGAACGAAACACGAGAAGCCCACACAAATTCTATTCAACATTCCTGGGAATTGGAAATTTAAATAATTCTCTCCTTTCGATGTGGAATTTCCATGGAATCATTTCATTAATAAAAAAGGCGTTATATGTTCACTGAACTTTTATAATTTGAGATAAATTTATATTAGAGTCCCAAAACGAACAAAGTTTTTCGACAAAGGTGTATTCTTCTTCTTGTTCTTTGAACATTACAATGGCAAAGCTTTCGAATTAAACATTAATATCGTAATTAATTTTGGGTTCAGCAGACTTGTGTTTTTTGTTTGGAATTTTTGTGGCAATTTTATTAATGTATTGTCTTTTTTAGGTTACAATGAGTGGAGCTAAAGACTAATTTTTGGCAAAAGCTTATTTTTGATAAAAATAAACTTTTTCAACAGTAGCACTCAAAAATAATGAATTATTGTTGTGATTAAAATAGATTTATTTGGAATTATCAGGGCATAATTATAAAAAGTTAATTAGTTTTTAAAATAGCTCCTAGACTTAAGGGGACACCCCCATTCTCGGTGCCAAAAACTTTTTTGATATAATTTGAAACTACATTCAAGAATGTCCTTACAAAATTTCAAGTGAAAATCTCAAGAACTCTTGATGATATAGCCGATTTATTGTGTCAACACGAGTGACGGCTAAAGGGCTTCTCAAACTTCAATCGCGTTTTTCTCTTTTGCGAATGGCGGGCACGATAACTCAAAAACTAATAACCCAATCGATTTCAAATTTTTACACGTTTCTCTGTGAGTGTATAGCTATCGTATGAACTAGGATAAAGCCAATCGGTGAAGATCTTCCTTATTTTTAACTTGGTTTTTGGTCAAAATTCGGCGATTTTTCAAAAATATTTTTTCAAAGGTCCGCAATTTTGTTAATTTTAGAGCGCAGTCAATAATCCTAGTTCATACGAGAGCCGGACATGTCCTCCTTCTAACACCGTTGGAATTTTCGGATTCCGATGTTCCAGGGAGGAGTTATCATGCCCGCCATCGAAAATAAGGACTTTTCTTTGAACACAAAAAACAACAACAACAAATTTTGGTAAATTATTTTCTTCCTTTTTAAATCTTCAAATACATATGTGCAAACTTACAAACCTTAACAAACATTGGTATTTGTTGTAATGATTTATTTGAATGTTTATATATTTTACAGACTGTATTTAGTGCTGATTTGCTTGGAATTAATAATAAAATTTAAGACTTACGTTTATAAATCATAGGATGAATACTTAATGTTTACATACCTGAAAATATAAAAATTATAATTTAGTTTGAATAAAATAATTGATACAACATGTATTTGTACAGTATCCAATTACTATACAGTATCTACCATAAATTTGTAATTTCGTATGAAACGAAATTATAAATTTATTTGAATTCCCATTAGGAAGTAAATCGTTATACTAGAAACTGTCAATAATGATGATTTATTTCGGGGTAACCCCATATAAAGGTCTATAAATTTATTTTGGAATTTGGTCATGATTGTCTCGCCGTATTTTGGCGAGTTTGGAAATAGCCCGGTTATAACGATAACCTTAATTTTATGCCTACGTTTTGGTTCTAATGGGGAGAGATACATATTTTTTAATAAAAGTTTTCCATATCGGTCCATACTCAGATATAGTCCCCACATAATGGTCGAAGTTCGATGAGTTTGGTTCAATAAATCTGATATTGAAATACCAGGAGTAAATCCATTCACCAATTTCGGCTCCAAATCATTTTAGTTATTTATTTATTATTATTTTTTTTTTTTTTTGACAATTGTTCCAAAGAAAAATCCCATATAAGGATACCCCAATTTTTCGGCATTTTGGGTTTCATGAGCGCGTTTTTCTACCGAATTCGTTGAGATTTGGTACATTCGGTTCTATCGGGTACAAAATTTCTCCACTAAAAATTATAAATAAAGGTCCACTATTTCTGATAGCCCCCATACAAGGGAACACCCGATTTTCAGTTTTCGGGGTTTTGACCGCATTTGAAACAAATTTGGTCCAAAGAAACATAGGTTCTAGGACCAATATTTAGAACCATAATCGGTTTATAGAAATGTCGGTATAGGTACACTTTTTAGGGTGTCCCCTGTATTTTTATTTCAAGTACCTGTCAGTATATCTTTGGTGGAGGTGGTTAAAGTTTTCAACTAAGAATCCATAGTTCGACCCGGCCGATCTTAACGAATATATATATATATATATATATATATGGGAACTACATCGAAATCTGAACCGATTTTTCCGAAACTTACCACACATCATTCTAAACTCAATTCAGTACGCTATACCAAATTTCATCACTCTAAACTTCATACAGTACTCTATGCCAAATTTCGTACAAATCCAAGGATATATAGGGACTTTGATGCTCCTTTTACATAAAATCGGACGAAAATATATATGGGAGCTATATCAAAAACTGAACCGATTTTCCTGAAACTTTACACACATCACTCTAGACTTAATTTAATACGCTATGCCAAAATTCGTGCAAATCGAATGATATATAGGGACTTTGACATCCAATTCGAATCTAAAATGCGACCTGTACTTTGTTTACAATTTAACATGGACAGACGGACGGACAGACGGACGGACAGACAGACGGACGGACATGCATAAATCGACTTAAAAAGTGATTCTATGCATATTCTTAAAAGGAACCATGTATCTATCTCGTTTCATTTTGCCTGTTACAAACATATGTACAAAGACATAATACCCTGTACCACAGTGTGGTAAAGGGTATAACTAGAACGTGAGGTTCTAGAATGAAATGTATCGGCCCCCTAGGTCTAGCGCCTATATTTTTGGTTATTGTGATGCAAAAATGTTAGTTTCGAAATTGAGCTAAACATATTTGAAATAAGTACTTTTTTATACAAAATTGTATACTAAATTCAATTAGTATTCAATTTTATTGATGTGTGACATATTCAAGGTATTTATGTTGTTACGGATAAAATATTAGATGAATATTATTAAACATTTATAAATTATATGATTGAGTTTATTACATATTCTTACATACATGTAAATATACATTATCAGCTATTACTAATAAAATTATTCATATAATCAGCAACATTAATTAAACTGTTTAAATAATATTGTTCATGTCATTACGTACAGTAACGTTGGTTATAAAAAAAGGAACATGTTTCAGATTCAATGCAAATACAACACATAGCTGCCACACATGAAATGTACCAACTTAATATTATTGAAATGGCAAACATTTTCAAAACTCTTCTTCCATTTATGTTTATTAAGTTAGGATGTGCAATGCATGTCGAAAATAATTGAGCGTGTTTATATTTGCATAATATGCAAATATTTGATATTGAAATAAGTAGAAACAAGTGAAAAAGCGGTAAGTTTGGCCGGGCCGAACTTTGGATACCCTCCACCATAGATATATTGACAGGTACTAGAAATGAAAATATAGGGAACATACCAAAAAGTGGACCTATACCGACATTTCTAAAAACGGATTATGTAAACCATAATTAAAAATTTTAGAAAATTTTAAAGGATAATTATACTCTCAGCCTTATGGCTAATGAGGGTGTATAGACTTTAACACGGTGAAAATGTGTCTCATCGAAATATTGGTTCTAGACCCCATGTTTCTTTGGACCAAATCCGTTTCAGAAAATTTAGATTTCATCCAAACTTTGCCCCTCTTATTATTTCTTCCAAGCTTAGTTCAAATTCTCGAACTTCCAATCAGGGGCTAGGTCTAAATGCGGCTATAGTTAATTATCGAACCTTACGTTCTAATTGTTTATCTCTCTATCCTCCGCAGGTGAAATGATTACAAAAGAGACTTAGAACCAAACTCAAAACGCGGAACAAATCAGATAACTATTTTAATATAAACCAGTAAGGAAAGTAGTAAAGTCGGACGGGACCGACTATATGATACCCTTCACCACTATGGGTATATTAAACAGGACTATTAACATGTAATTGGATGAAAAAAAGTAATATTTATCTAAATGTGAATCTACCTAGATCTATCCATAAAGTATGTTAATCGACTTCAAACAAATATAAATAAGTCCGTTGGGCTATGCCTGTACTTCTAGAAAACGCAACTACGTAATTGTATGCTCAATTTTGTGCGTTGTGCACAATTTGATGTCAATCTGACTAACATGAGGAGTCTGATGCCCAATTTACTTGAAATCGGTCGAAAATATATATGGAAGCTCTATCCAAATATTAAGCGATTTCAAACAAACTTGTCACAGGTTAGGTTATACTAATTTCAGAACGTTTTGTTTCTATTGGTTCCTTAGTACGTCAATTACTTAAAATCAATCTATAATAAAAGGGAGCTATATCTAAATCTGGACCGATTTTCACGAAACTTAGCATCATTTTAGGCTCAATTCAGTACGTTATGACAAATTTCGTGCAAATCGAAAGTTATATAGGGACTTTGGGGCACCATTTACATGAAATCGTACGAAACTATATATGGGAGCTAAATCTAAATCTGGACCGATTTTCCCCAAACTTGTTAGACATCATTCTAAGCTCAATTCAGTACGTTATGCCAAATTTCGCGCAAATCGAAAGGTATATAGGGACTTTGGGGCACCTTTTACATGAAATCGGACGAAACTATATATGGGAGTTATATCTAAATCTGGACCGATTTTCTCCAAACTTGGCAGACATCACTCTAGGCTTAATTCAGTACGTTATACCAAATTTCGTGCAAATCAAAAGATATATAGGAACTTTGGGGCACCATATACATGAAATCGGACGAAACTATATATGGGGGCTATATCTAAATCTGGACCGATTTTCACGAAACTTGGCAGACATCATTCTAGACCTAAATGATTAAGCTGTACCAAATTTCGTGCAAATCGAAAGATATATAGGGGCCGTTTACATTAAATCGGTTAAATATATATATGGGAGCTATATCTAAATCTGAACCGATTTTTCCCAATTTCAATAGGGTTCGTCCTTGGGCCGAATAAGTGACCTATACCAAATTTCATTCAATTCGGATCATAAATGCGACCTGTACTTTGTTTACAATTTAACATGGACAGACAGACAGACAGACAGACGGACAGACGGACGGACGGACGGACATGCATAAATCGACTTAGAAAGTGATTCTATGCATATTCTCAAAAGGAACCATGTGTCTATCTCGTTTCCTTTTGCCTGTTACAAACATATGCACAAAGACATAATACCCTGTACCACAGTGTGGTGAAGGGTATAAAAAGGGGGTTATATGGGGACTACCCCAAAAAGGGGGTGAATATTAAAAATTTTTGGTAGAGAGATTTGTTACCATATACGACTACAAATTACCAAATTGCAGCAAATTCGGTTGAAAAATGCGCTCAAGAACCCCCAAATACCGAAAATTGGGGGTACCCTTATATGGGGGCTATCCGAAAAAATGGACCAATATTCATAATTTTTGGTGGAGAGATTTGGAACCTATTAGGAACCCAATGTACCAAATTTCAGCGTATTCGGTTGAAAAACGCGCTCAAGAACCCCAAAATTCCGAAAATTGGGGGGTACCCTTATATGGGGGATATCCGAAAAAATTCACATATGTTTATAATTTTTTGTGGAGAGATTTGGTACATATTAAGAACTCGAAATACTAAATTATAGCCAATTCGGTGGAAAAATACAATCAAAACCCCCAAAATACTGAAAATTAGGAGGTACCGTTATATGGGGGCTACCAGAAAAAGTGGACCTATATTTATAATTTTTTGTGGGGACATTAAGTACCCAATAAGAACCCAATGTACCAAATTTCAGCGTATTCGGTTGAAAAACGCGCCCAAGAACCTCAAAATACCGAAAATTGGGGGGTACTGTTATATGGGAGCTATGTCTAAACGTGGACCGATATATCCTATCTTCTTGACCTGCCTGCAGACAAAAGACAACCCTATGCAAAATTTCAGCATCCTATCTCAATTCCTTCAGAAGATAGCGTGATTACAACAGACGGACGGACGGACGGACAGACGGACGGACGGACATGGCTAGATCGTCTTAGAATTTTACCCTGATCAAGAATATATATACTTTATAGGGTCGGAAATGAATATTTCGATGAGTTACAAACGGAATGACAAAATTAATATACCCTCCATACTATGGTGGAGGGTATAAAAATTAATATGGACATAAATTAAAAACACGTGCGCCAGCACAAGATGTTCTCACATGCAAATGCATACAAAAACATAAACATTGACATTGAAATTGTTTTCCTTCTCATCAAATGTCAAAAAAGTTTTGCTAGAAATTAAGTTTTAAAGTTAATAGTCAAGTAGATGTCAAGTGAAAAGCATATCAATTGAAGGCACATAGTTGGGACGGCATTAATAGGTTGACCCAAAATAACATTTAGCTCTTATTATTGAGACATAGAATGAGAATAGAACATACTAGATAACATTTGCTGATCAATTTACGGAAGAGTTTATAATTAAAAAAAAATTGCATTAAAATACAAATGTATCCCCTAGATATTCAAAATTCGTTAATGATATAAAAACGCTTTTGGCGCTTAATTTGTATTTTAAGTGTACAGTTGGCATTTACGTGCGCGTATTGAGCTGAGTATGTTATGTGCATACTTTCAGGCGCCTGAAAGCTAAGGATAGTAATAAATGCCGGACAATTGTCTTTTTAGAAGACAGAACCATTAGATCAGGAGTGCTCAGACGTTTACGCTTTCATTATAACAAACCATACACATAATCTCTCTTGATTTAGATCTGCTTAGAGAATATTTTACCACTACCGATGCACATAATGGAGTCACGGGTGCAAGATATGACCAATAATTGACATTTGAGGATAGTATATGACTGTTTTGTTTTATATATAGTTGCAATTCCATGTGTAGAAGCTATAATTTCACATAATTCCTTAAGTAGTTAATTTTATTATGCACACCAGTGTATTATAAGTTACGAATACGATAGCCAATCCAACTGGCAAGCAATGTCTACCTACCATATACATCTACAAATATATGTATGTGTATATTGTGATATACAAAATTGCTACAGACATTCGAGTGACCTTGGTGGGCCTTTTTAGCATTTTAGGTCAGTATTGTGATGGGTCTCTGCAACAGCGTCTAATTGTTACTTAAACGCACACACATTCTGTTTGGTGTTTACATGTATACACACACATATTCACTGTTTCTGTTGTTGTTATTCATATTTATTCATAAATGACAATTAATGTGATAATATTTATTTAAAGACTCATCCCATCCCATTTGATAAACACATGTGGGGATTTACAAAATAACGAGGACTTATTACGGAAAGATATTAAATTTCACAATAAGATAAAGACAAACTTTGGAATCCCCATCTTTATTTGTAATTAATAAATTAATAAATTGTATATAATGTCTGAAGAAAGTTATTTTGGTTTAATGTACATTAGTATTGTTTTTCTCTATTCACTTCAATATACATACATGTAAAAATGATAAAAGTAGGACATGATTAAATAAGCTTGACAATAGGGAAGGTGTATTCAAGTACATATACCATATACCATGTATTTGCAAACGTATGGTGTTCTCTTTGATTCATTTTGCAGAAGCATAAACAGACTCTTTTATAATTGCGTTGGAATTTGGAGATTCGGATGATAGACAATGATGCACGGTATCGAAAAAGAAGAAAACAAATTAAACTGTGAATGGGGGAGCGTCTCCTTAAAGAAAAATATAAAGTAATTTCTTCACTATAAATATTTATACTAAATATAGATTTTGAACGAAAATGGTACCGCTCAATGGCATTTTTATTTTTCCAACTCAGAAGATCTGTTCTGTACAACATAACTCATAAATGTTAATCCAAACAACAAAAGAAATTGATCTTTTATGCTAATATTGAAAGATATAGACATTCTACTAGAGAGTTGATAATGAAATCATTTAGTCCTTTCGAAGGTCAAGCGGGCACAAACGTCAAACATGTGAAACTTCTAGGCCACAGACGTCAAACGGATCTACAAAACTTAATTTCTTATTATAACCTTTACCACACTGTGGTACAGGGTATTATGTCTTTGTGCATATGTTTGTAACAGGCAAAAATAATCGAGATTTGAGAATATGCATAAAATCACTTTCTGAGTCGATTTATGCATGTCCATCTGTCCGTACGTCTGTCCGTCCTTGTATTTTTGTTAACAAAGTACAGGTCGCATTTATGATCCGATTTGGATGAAATTTGGCACATGTCACTTATTTGGCCCAAGGACGAACCCTATTAAAATTGGAGAAAATCGGTTCAGATTTAGATATAGCTCCCATATATTGTTTCGTCCGATTTAATGTAAATGGGGTACCAAAGACCCTATATACCTCTCGATTAGCATGAAATTTGGTACAGCCTATTGAATTAGGTCTAGAACGATGTGTGCTAAGTTTCGTGAAAATCGGTTCCGATTTAGATATATCTCCCATATATAGCTTCGCCCGATTTTAGGTAAATGGTGCACAAAAGTCCCTGCAAATCATTTGATTTACACGAATTTTGGCATATCGTATTGAATTAAGTCTAGAATGATGTGTGTTAAGTTTCGTGAAAATCGGTTAAGATTTAGATATAGCTCCCATATAGTTTCGCCCGATTTGATTTGCACGAAATTTGGTACAGCCTACTGAATTAGGTCTAGAATGATGTGTGCTAAGTTTCGTGATTGATTTTGGTTTTGATTTGGATATAGCTTCCATATATAGTTTCGCCCGATTTTAGGTAAATGGTGCACCACAGTCCCTGCTTTCTTTTGATTGGCATGAATTTTGGCATAGCGTACTACATTAAGTCTAGAATGATGTGTACACCTCCTATATATTTTCGTCCGATTTTAAGTAAATTGTGCACTAAAGATCCACAGCTAGGCCGATTGACACAACGCACTGAAATTAATATAAATTAATCTCTGGCAAGTTTGCTTCAAATCGGTTCAGATATAGATATATCGTAGCTTCCATGTATAATTTCGACTTACTTATGTTGATTGAGATTAATTTCAAACAATGCAGCATACCGAATAGCGTGTGTCAAGTTTGCTTTAAAACGATTTACACAGTGCGCAAACGACTCTAATCTAGCCAGAAAGACATAAAAAGCACATATTTCAGTTCGTTCAATTTAATGTCAAAATTCCTTCAGAAAGGCGACGTCTTTTTGGATAGAATATACCCAAAGTGGTGAAGGGTATCATATTGTCGGCCCAGTCCGACTTTACTTCTTTCCTTACTGGTTTATTTTTAAAGCGTAAAGATGGACAGCGAAAAAAACTGAACATTTTAATTTATGTTAGACTTATTACATTTATTTTAATACTTTTATGATTTTGTCTTTGGCTAAGATGCAGTCTTATTGAAGATGTTAACACATTTCTGCAAGGTGTTAACACTTACTGAAATTAACAACAAATTTGTCACTAATATTGTTATATTCATACTGTAAATTTCTAAAAAAACTATTGAATTTAAATATAATGGGAAATTTCTATGAAAAAATTGTTAATATTTTTGTCCTAAATTAACGTCTATATATTCGGTATATATTGTATATACCGATCGCTCTGTTTCAGTGACTTATAATAATTTGATAAAGATTTGTTTGTCCTTTATACCATTCTCCTAAAACGACATCCAGTGGGAAAAATTGACACAAATTCGGAATAAGATCGGTTTCTTAAGTTTAGGCTGATTTTCGAGGGTTGGTCTATTCTGAGACTTATAGTAAAACTTTATGACGAACATTTTACAGAATAATCTGACCTGTTATAAACCAATTTTAAACAAATTTTCAATTATTTCTGGAAAAGGGTACCGAAAAGACGCCTACAGAGTCGACTGCGTGTCAACGTATTAGACAAAAATGTTCCTCATATTTATGTCAGCGATATTGCCAAAGACACCATATACCAGTGCAAGGACTTCGAGAAATGACATTTCCAGGTAGTTATCAAAAAAACACTGAGCGGGGCAGTATAGTCAAACGGGGTCGACCATACACAACTACCACTGAACTTTAACTTTCTGTGAACTTATATTCCGAACCTGTCATATTTACAACCTGTTAACCGATTAGAGGTCAACAGCTCCTCTGTCTACCCTGGCATCTATTCCGAATTATATTTTCGAGTTAACACTAGATTTACGGAGTGAGCCAATTTGGCTTATTTCAAATTTGACCACTGTATATCTTTTCACGTAAATAATTATTTTTAAAAAATTGTTTTGGTTTTTAGTTAATTGATAGAATATATAAAACGTTCCATCATCTTACCCGCAGAGCCCTTCATTTTGAAGATTCGAATGTGGTATTCCTACTTTTACGGTAGAGAGCCAAATTGGCTCATGCAATGTTTTACCAGTTATTTGGTGTTTGCATTGCATTGAAGTAATATATAGTTTGCAATTTCGGATTAAATCGATTTTTTATCATGAAACGAAATCAGAAAAATTATCTTTTGTGGAATAAACTAATACAAATAAAGAAAGACCAATCAAATAATGAGTCGGATATAATTGATATCGACCAACTTGAAAATGAAGTGGAATCTGCAAGCAGTGAAGGAGGAGATTATATCTTCTGAAATCGAAGATGACTTTGAAGTAATTGATACATCTCTTGATAACGAAATATCAGCTGATGGAACACATCCAACGAAGGCAAAAACGTAGGTAGATCACCGAGTTATACCATATTCAAAGACGTTCAAGGTCCAACATCCTATGCAAAAAGGCATATTATGCATGGTTGAGCAAATAGCGCATTCATGTTGATATTTGACGAAGGTATGATGGCGTATATAAAATCATGTACCGAGCTCGAAGCTCGTAAGGTATTGAATAACTAAGAGTGGATGGTTGCAAAATCACAATTGTTGCATTTATAGCAATTTTATTTGCTAGAGGAACATATGAGGCTAAAAATTTGAAGTGTTCATATTTATGGTCTGCAAAGTGGGTTCCGCCCTTTTTCGCCCAGACAATGCCTAGGGACAAAATTTTTTAGAAATACTTCGGTTCATACGTTTTGATAAAAAAAACGAACGCACTCAAAGACAAAAGACTGATAATTTTGAAGTGAAGTCAGGCATGTTACAAACCTGGCGTAAACATAACTATCGATGAAGAATTATTCCCTACTAAAGCTAGATGCGATTTGCGCAGTACATGTCGGATAAACCGCACAAATTCAGCATCAATTTTACTGGAAGGAGTAGTCTGATATTCTTTATCATCGAACATGATTTAGGTTCGGAAGAAATATTACGATGTTCAAAATTTGGATTAAATCTGTAACTCCTTTCGAGAGTTATCGTGTCGGACAGACATTATAGCCTTAAGGCTATACCATCAGCCTTTATTTTACATATAAACATAGAGTTTATATGTAAAATATGTTTTCTATGAGTACTTTGATAATAAATATTTCATATAAATTAATTTGGAACAGTTTTCTTCGCAAAAAAAAAATTAAATTTTCTTACATGAGCCAAATTAGCTCACTTCCGTAAAACTAGGAACTATACCATCCAGCCGTAAATCTACTGTTAATTAAAAATGTTCTTATTTTTCACAAAAATGTCTCTGTTAACAGACAACAATTCTAATTAGTTGGCCAGATCCCCTTTCCCGCATTAAATTTATGAGCGATTGAAAAACCAAAAATAATTTTATTTTAAATCCAGTAAGTGACATATTCTACCATAAATGTATGTTGCCACAGGGAAACCTTAACGTCATAACCCATCTACTTTTATGTTATCATTATTATAGTTTAAATTTCAAGTGACAGTGCAAATAATTTGTTATCTGTCAAAAATTCTGCATTTTGATATAGTGTGAGCGAGCGGGTTGGTTGGCAGTTTGTGTATTCACGAGGAAGACAAATGTGTGACATGCGAAAATATGATAAATTCAAATCGTTGCACGCAACTTTTTTGTCACTAATATTTAACTATTATTAATAGTGACTATGAAATAGGTCAAAGGTACAAAAATTCTTTTGTGATGGCTATGATCGATATTCTCTTTTCGTTTGTTATAGTTTGAGGTTAATAAGGTTATGGCGGCGTAAGCTAAAATAAATATTGTGATGTTATGATATCATAAATGCCTATCACAGAGTAATAAAAAAACTGTTTGAAGTCAAATGATACTATATATATATATATTACCATCACATTTGTAACATCGCCAAACTAAGCTGGTCGATATGCCGGAAGCGAATTTCAGAACAAGTTCGGTAAAGAAATTTTTACAGTTCACCTCAAAAAATATTAGTATTGGGAGCCTATGTTTATTATGGGTTAAGATGTTTAAATGTTTTACTATTATTACTGATTGCAATTATTAATCCTTCTCCTTCTTCAAAAATGTTAATTTGAACAATAAATTCCAAATATATATTTAATAAATACGACTTTAACTACACAAGTAATTAGTGGACTTGGACAATCTGCTTGTTCTGCCTTAACAAATAGTATCTCAAATCTATTAACACAAACACGTTCACATGTGTTTTGCAAATATACCTACATACATATGTATAAAGGGTCGCACCTATAATTTTTATTGGTTCAGCCTTGATAAGAACTCAATTTGCTGTGTTGGTATTTGGTTAATAAATATCATATTAATAGGATTTTCTTCTTCTTCTGTGGATTGTTCGTGCCCACCTACACGGTGTTCTTATTTTCATTTTATCCTCCTTGCATTTACTTTGTTATTATTACTTGTGTGTATTTGTCCTAAAGATTGAGAGATTTCTTCTTTTTTTATTTGGCTTCCAATGTAGTGACCTCCAATGTCCTAAAATGTCATTGTGGTCCTGATAATCACAGCGAATGGTAGTAAATATAGTCAATAAATCAAAATTGGCCTTTGCCAGACCATATGTATTAAATTTCCATTAGTATTATTATCAAGTATCTAGACCGTTTTTCTTTTGGGTGGTGTGTAATTTGGTGTTTCTTCTTAAATTTAAAGGACCATTGATTACAAATGGAATTTCTTTAAATATTTAATCATATTTTTGGGGAAATTGTTTAGAATGCACTGGCTATAGATTAATATAAAAATAAATTATAAATGGGGACAGATATTCTGCTCCATGCCACCAATTCGCTCCCAACACAAATTGATGTAAGTAGAGCCAAGACCAATCTGGTTTGTCTCCGTAGCTGCTGCTATACCATAATGATTCTTCCTAACATCCCTTGGCGGTGGAAATCTACCCATTAGATGGCTTCTTCTATCATCATCCAATCATATACTTTCGACAGCATTTTGTGGTGTTGAAGAATCTTCGTCTCCATCGGAGTCATGAGGAGACACCCTGTTACAATCCTTAGGACTGTATTCTTGCAGGATTCAATGTTTCTCCATTTGTTGCACTTATGTAAGCGGAGATCACTAAAACCGAATAGTTTCGCACTGTATGTATTTTCATTAGCATCCAAAGTACAGATGTGGCGTGCGCGGACAACTTATAGAGTCTATCAAATGTGACCCCTAAAGCCATGGAGCAATTTGTGGTCGATATTATGGCCAATCGACCTGCAAATTCACACACGTTTCTGCTATCCATGTGGTAAACAGTGTGGAGGATGTTTTCATATTCCTCGTATGAAAAACTCTGATATGTCCACGAGATGTGTTCAACATATTACAGATGCTATCAATTTTTAGGTCAGACGATCACACAATCGATATCATACGTATTAATCCGGAGAGCGTGGCAGACAAGAAAAGATCCTGAGACAATTTCTATTCCACTCTACAGTTCAACATAGTTGACGTTTCAAATATAGCTGGAGGGTAGTTCCTTCAACGTCTTCCAAAAGGCTATCCTAATTAGGTGCATCCGGAATCCGTATTAATGATTAGCAACAGTGTAGCATTTACGAATGTTTGTTGTCAATGCTTCGGGAGTCTTAGCTACTGGCGACCAAATTAAATCAGCATGTATAATACAACTTTGCAGGCATCATTACCCGGCGGCAGTAACGGGATCGCCCTGGTTATTTTCTAGGGATTTTCTCGGCCTGAAGAAATCATATATGACCCAATACTCTTCTCTACGTTCGCAACATGTTCTATGATTTTCGGATTAAAATAAAAAGAAACATAAACCCGATGTCTCTGCTGGGATGTTTGGCCTTAATTCCGGCATTTGATCCGCAGGTATATATGAAGCGGTTGCAATTGCGAGGATATTCCTTTCTGCTTTAGAGCTCTCTGAAACGGCGATCTCTGAACTCCTGCCAATTGGCTCTCCAATGGTTAAGAAAATTACGGCGTTATGATTACAGTGATCAAATTTCCTTGGATTTGACTTGTCTCCAAAGATTCCTGATGAAATCCTGATTCGTATCATACGAGCATCGTATAAACAGTTTTTGTCACACCGCGATTCTCATTTTCAAGATTTCGTTGCAACAATTGGCACGATCATTTTTTGAGCAATTGGCAAATCGTACAGGATCCAACGAGAACAAACCTTTTTTTGCGGCCAAGAGACTATGATTTTTCAAGTCATAGATGGTCGTACATAAAACCGAAGTGAGTAAGTTTGTGTTAAAAAATGTAAAATTTTCCAATGGAAATGTCAGACAAAACTATGTGTTATATAGGCCAGAAATATATATAGTAGCCCTCTCGTGTATTTTATTAAATATTACAATAATACGCCACACTTTTGGTTTATACTAAATGACATGTAGGGTATCATCAAATAGACTTGTCCTCGTTCTATTCTTTATGGTCTATGTTGTGTTTTCTTCTAACTTTCTTGAGGTTCTGATAAAACAAAATATCATTCACCAAATTGAAATTATTTATAAATTAAATAAGATCAAAAATAAAAGATTAGATATTTTTTTTGAAAAATCTATGGTTTTATATGACAAAAACAAAACCATCCAACTTACCTTGGTAGTGGATAATTATCCGGCCTTTTTGAACGCCTTTTGCGCAGCCATAACCGTTTGCCAACTTTAACGCGCATTTTGAAAGGGATATTATCGGTGATGTGGTTAATGGTGATGGGAGCAATTTTTACCGTTTGAAAGGAAAACTGGCAAATGCAAAAAAACTGTTGTGGATGTGCACACGCCTACGAATAAGCGTACTGCAAGGTACTGGGAGTAGTTGTCGGATTAACGGCAAATAATGGTTTCAATACTCTATTGAAACCGGATCACAGATTGAAAAATGAAAATACATTCAATGCGACATTCACTGACTGAGAAATGTAGTTTTGTTGTTGTTGTTGTCGTTTTTGTTTAAACTAATGGAATGTAAAAAATGTAAAAAACAATTTCACTAAATACTGTTTTGTTGTGTATGTGATTTTTTTTTTCTTCTTTTCTTATTAACAATTTTTTTAAGATATGCTTCGTTGCAAATTTTTAGAATATATGTGTATTTTTGTTGTTGTTGCAATACTTCTGCGAAAAACTGTTTGTTTCGGTGTTGCAACAACTGGTCGTTACTCTCGCGGTTTATTTTTTCAATTTGATTTGAAATTTAAATTCAATTGTGTTGAATGTTTGGTTTTGCTTTGTTGCTTTGTTCCCAGACCTATGGTTTCGGGGGAAAATTCACTCTATTTTTTCCATTAGCTATGCAAACGCTGCTGTTTGTTAATTTCAGTTGTTGGATTTACTGGTCGTTTTGTTGTCGTTTTGGAGTGAATTTGTTTCAAATTCAATTTTGAATTGCTGATTTCACAAGTTAGAAATAGTAATGCCAGACAGGTACTTAAATTTCCATTGAACTGCAACAACATCTGTTGTAATGAGCTGTGTTTTCCCAAGTTATAACTGTTGTTGTTGTTGATTTGGTGTGGGTGTTTTGTAAAATGTATATTTTGTTGTTCTTGTTGTTAAAATTATTATTATTTTTCTACCACATTTAACAAAAATGTTATGGCATTTTGTGCGGTGTTTAGTTAACTTTATTAATTTTATTGTTATTACGCCGTTTTTTAGTTTTTGTTGTTGTCGTTATTCTTCCTTTTTGTATGAATCACCTAAATGGCTTTTTAGTGGCATATTTTTACTCGTTCACTTTTTACTTTATTTTATTTAATTGTTAATTTATTTCCATTAAAGCCTTTCTTTTGTACATTTTCGTTTTTTTCTCACTTCCACTTTTCTTATTGTTAAAAATATGTCGTAGTATGTAGCACCCTTGGTGGTGGTTAGACGTCCTCGTTTTTTTATATTTGTATTTTATTTGGGTTATTGTCTATTCTCCTTAGGATTTGCTGTTGAATATTACTATTAGAAAAAAAAATATTTTTTTTTTCATTATTAGACCAAATTGTACAATATCAGCATATTTTTGTGGTATAAATTGCAAAAATATTAGGATATTGTGAAATTGGTCTACTTTTTTTTAAATATTCACAGAGTATGATCATTATTAACATTAATAGTTATTATTATTAATTCTTATAGCAAAATATCTAGAAGTTATATAAGAATTTGTGGAAGGTATTTTATTCGAAAGAGTAGCAAAACAAAAATTAAAATGTATAAACTTTTAAAGTTGCCTAGTTTCAAAACATATACCATTTCGAAATTTCATATAAACAAATTGGCGCTCAAAGGATTTACATTGTAATTTAATGGAAATTGTTAGCCTCTCTTTATTACAAAACTGTGTTTTGTACTAGTAAAAACTACAGAGAAAAAATTTGTGTGTTGTAAAATTGCGTAGACTAATTTTTCTATATGTTCTAAATCAGAAAGATTTAAGAAGAACTAGCCAACGATCACTTCCCTAATTATGTTCCGAAATGTCAGATGAATAAAGATTGAACTTTAATGATAATAAACACGGATTTTCAAGGTTTTTATCAGATCAATAAACGTTAATATTTAGGGATTCTCAAATGGATTTGTAAAAAAAAATAAATAAAATATACAATAAATGTGAAAATTTAATTAATACGTAAATAAATATCAATGTAGTTCAATGGACGTGAAGGACATTTTTAGGTGATAATAGACGTGGATTTTTAAAGAAAAAAATACGAATGAGATTGGTGGATGGGGATTTTATTTAAAGAAAATTAAGATCAATAATCCTATATTTCTCAAAAAAATTGAGAACATTTATAAATTTGGATTTTTCAAAAACATTAAGATACATTTGAATTTTGAAGGACATTAAGATAAAAACTTGGACTTTTAAAAGGCCTTATTGAAGAACATTATATAAATAACGGTGGATTTAAAGGACGCTAACTCGGATCAATAAGCGTGTTTTATTGTTAATATTAACCAGGATTTTTAATAATTATATTCTAAGGACTTTCAGATCAATAAATATTGTTTGATTAATTCTCAGATCGTTAATTGTGGATTTTGAGTTACACATATCACTCGATGTACCGGATAGATACTTTCCTAAAAATAGGGAAAATCGATTAGAAAATATTTTGCATGGAAAGTTGTTTAAATAGAAAAGAAAAATTCATTAAATATAGATTATTGTGTAAAAATATTTATTTTAATTTCCACAAATATTAGGTTGTGGAATAATCCATTATTTTTTCGACATATGGCTACACAATTTCAAATTTATGGTCGTTGGAAGGATGAAATTTCGCAGCAAAAAAATATTTAGCTGTTTTTTGTTTGGTGCATTCAGTTGTGAGTTACAGGGTGTTAAAATGGAAGTGAACAAAGAGAAAATTTGGTACATTTTATAGTTTTTTTCTTTTTTTTTTTTTTTTGGCAAAATCGAAAATGCAGGCCAAGCGTCTAAAATTGTGAATGGTGTTTATGGTTCCGATACTGTAACAATTTTGTGCAATTTTGGTTTCGTAGATTCCGTTCAGGAATTTTTGATGTTAAAAATACTAAAATGTTAAAATATAACTTCCATGGGTTCTTTCAATTTCATATACGAAATTCATATGACGAAATTCTATTGGAGATGAAAGACCTTGATGAGTGAATGAAAACCCCTAAAGGGCAAATTCGCCATTGGCCAAAGCTTGGAGATGTAGCGTGAACATTTTTTGTTTTGAAATTAAATGTTTTTTTTTTGTGATAACATTTTATTATTGGTTCAAAATTTTTGAAATTTTGAATATACGGTCCAAAAATTTTGAAAAGAATTAATACTGAATTTATTGAAATACATATATGGGCATTTCCGGAAAATGATAATCGAAGAATTTGTTTCTTTAATTGTGCTTAAAAAAGTGAAGTAACGGCAAAAAATAAAAAGAAAGAAAGACCACTTTTTATTTTTATACCCTTCAATACACTGTGGTACAGGGTATTATGTCTTTGTACATATGTTTGTAACAGACAAAAAGGAAACCAGATAGACACATGGCCCCTTTTGAGAATATGCATAGAATCACTTTTTAAGTTGATTTATGTATGTCCGTCCGTCTATCTATGTTAAATTGTAAACAAAGTACAGGTCGCATATTTGATTCGAATTTGATGAAATTTGGCACAGCTCATTTATTTGGCCCAAGGACGAACCCTATTGAAATTGGGAAAATTGGTTCAGATTTAGATATAGTTTCCATATATATTTTCGTCCGATTTTATGTAAATGGTGCACCAAAGTCCCTATATATCCTTCGATTTGCACGAAATTTGGCATAACGTAACAAATTAAGTCTAGAACGATGTGTGCTAAGTTTCGTGAAAATCGGTTCAGATTTACCTATATCTCCCACATATATTTTTGTCCGATTTTATGTAAATAGTGATATAATAGTCCCTATATATCATTCGATTTGCACGAAATTTGGTATAGTCCAATGAATTGAATCTAGAATTATGAGTAGTAAGTTTTGGGAAAATCATTTCAGATTTAGACATAGCTCCCATATATATTTTCGTCCGATTTTACGTAAATAGTGCACCAAAGTCCCTATATATCCTTGGATTTGCACGAAATTTAACATGGCGTACTAAATTGAGTCTAAACTGATCTGCGTTAAGTTTTGTGAAAATCGGTTCGGATTTCGATATAGCTCCCACAGATACATATACATATATTCGTCCGATTTTACCTAAATGGCACACCAAACTCCTAATGTTTGTCCGATTAACACGAAATTTTGCCCAAAGTATATAATTGAGACTTGAATGACATTACTGTGTTTTGTTGAAATTGGTACAGATGCATTCTGATTGAAATTAAATTTTTAATAGCGTGTATCAATTTTACTATAACTCGTTTTTCATAAATTAGTACCATGGTACGCAGACGACTCTAAATCTGCCTGAATGAAATTAAATTTATCATAGGTTGGAGAAGGACATGAGTATGTTTCTTCGAGGGAACATTAACATGCAATTGTGAGAATACATACTTATGTTCAATACACCCAAAGTGGTGAAGGGTATCATATAGTCGGCCCAGTCCGACTTTACTGGTTTCTTCTTGTTCTTAACATAAATACTAATTTAATGACTATAAATGCAGACACTGCAGAAATATTTGACCTCAAAAAGTATTTAGGAAAAATTTTAAAAAGCGTAATTTGTTTTTTATTTATATAACATTTAATGTTTGATTTTGCCTCTGAAAGTAGTGTAAGTGACTGTGGAAGTGTCCATATATATAGGGTTTTAGTAACTAAGTAAATTTGAGAAAAAAAAAACATTAAAACGTTAAATTATCGATCATAAATGTGCAGATTGTTTTCAGAAAATTTCTGTTAAAATCTTTGAGCAAGATTTTTGTAGAATATTGCGAGGATGAAAAATCTCATCTCATAATTGGAATCCGGTTAATAAAATAAAATTAGACCCAAGGACCCAAAAAATTATTACGCTATATCCCCGAACCTATGGCGATTTTTTCGGGTTTTCATACACTCACACAGGTCTTTCATTGCCAATAGGAAATCTTTACCCCCAGACCATCACCTCGATTTTGTCTCACAGTGTAAACAATTCGGGAAAAAGGTGTATATATTCTTAATCAATAAATTTGAACTTTTTTAAAATATTTTCTGAAGAACACTGACATTAATATAAATTGATTTTTCAAGAATATTCTTGAAGGACATTCAAATCAGTTAACATGGATTTTTAAATAATATTCAGATCAATAAACATGGATTTTTTAGAGGAAACTTATCAAATCAATAATCCTGAACATTCGCGAATTTTCTAAAGAATATTTTATAAAAAATTAACTATTTTTCAAAAACCCAATGATTTCAATATTTGAAGAATGTTTTTTAGGGTATATATTATCAATAGGTCAAATAAAAAGGTACTTATTAGAAAATATTTCAAAACCGGTATATTACATAATTTTATAAAAGAAAATTTACACACACACACATACGGACCCTATCAAAGACGAATCATTAATATGAAGATTCTTTTCACAAAAAATCTTTCTGTTACATATCATATACAGAGTCTTTAATATGGTATTGGGCTTTTCCGCTAGTTGAAAACCTCCAAATTTTGAAAGCATTTTCACATGAATTCGTTTAACGATTTTCAGTGGGACTCCATGCCGAAAATTCGCCATACAACTATTTTCTTTATACAGAACTACTAAAACGATCACTGAGATAGAAGAAATTGATTGTTGACTTGGATAATAGCTGTTGCTTAAATGGTTAACATACATTTTGAATACGAAATTTGCGTAACTTGACATTTCGGATTATGTGCAATTGCAGGAACACAACAAATAGAATCGGTATTGGTATATATTATTTTAAAAATTGCTATATTACACCGAATATTTATTAACTAAAATACGCAATTAACTTAATTCCACATAAACAAGAATACAAATATATATCAGTTTTAATTTTTATATTTGAAAATCTTTTCCAACCCTGACATAATTTTAAATATTTGGAGCACAAACATTTTCGAATTTTCCCATTGTCAGCTAAAAATTTTTATTTTATTAATTTCCTTTTGATGTAATTATATGTCATCGCTTGATTTTACTATTGACGTAAACAATTGCCTTCGTTTCGAATAAAATCAAAAAATCAAACAAATAAAAGGTGTACTCAATTTTATTTCACTATTATCCGCTTCATTAAGTATCCCGCTAAAGAATATACCCCGAAATGTTTATATTCATTCTCGCTGATTTACTATAATGTCAAATTCATTGCTCAATTACAACCGGGATAGAAACCAATAAAAACATAATATTCCAAACATTTTTATTTGCCTTCTCTTTGTTTTCCATGAGCACTTTTTTTATTCATGTCGATTACTTAACACTTCATAAACCTTACAATTGATTGATCAATTTGAAGACAAACACATGCACGTACATATGTAAATATGTATACTGGAGGAAAAGTCAATTCATTAAAAATTCATGTTTGTGAATTTTACTAAGGGTTTGTTGTGGTAGACGATGACTTCTTTGCAAACGATTAAATTTCATGCTAGAAAATGTTCAATTTTCTTTAAAGCAAAATAAAAGTAAATCTCAAATTTGTTCACTTGTTGTTATTGTATTTTTTGTTATGATGTCCGGAAAAACGGAAAGCGAAAAAATTAATTTGAATTTATAAAGTGTTTTTTTTTTCGATTATTTCCTTTTGTAAATATTGTCCGACATTGTGAAACCGTTTAGTTGGTGGTCTTAATCGAGCGAGTGTTACAATGTGAATGTCTTGACAATTCCATTAAAGACATTTCATAGTTTTGCGCCCATTCTTCCTCCATTCCTGTCTGTATGTCCGTCCGTTTGTTTTTGTTTCTTTACTGTGTTATGGTGATGGTCTGACTGCCAGCGGAATGGAATATGACTGCGTGCGTCGTCCATTTATTTTTATTTGATTTTATTCGGTTGTGACGGTGACGTTAACGTTCAATTTCATTTGAAAGCTTTCGTGGTTTGATTCTCAGTGATTACGTCGTTATTGACTTTGAGGCTTTATTTCCATTCTGGGCCGGCTGCGGCGTTTTTTTTTTCTTTTTCTTATATTTCCATTGTATCATGGAAATTTGACAGATTTGTCTTTTTATTTATTTTTCGTTTTTTATCCGTCATTTACATTTATTTTTCCGTTAGTTGGTGGGTAATTTGAGTTCAATATCAAGAGAAATGTCATTATCATTGCAATTGGATGTTTCATGAATATCGTTATGTTGTATGTGAAAACATGGCATAGCCAAATTTGAATGGGAAAAATTACAATACATGCACATATTTGAAAAAAATAGATCAACTTGTAAAATCAGTTACTATTACATACTTTTAGGCTGATCGTGTGAATTGGTTATAAGCATGTAACTAAGTTTATATACCCTAGGTCATTGTTGCCCAATGTTGCAGTGGTTGACGTAATTACATTTTTATAGGCCTAAACAGGGTTCAACAAAATTATGATTATATGAAAGTGAGCTTGAATTCATCGTATAAGATTGATGAGGTCCTAGCCACATTTTTCAAACGATATGCCTGTATATTTCTGACCTGAAAGTGCAACTGTGAATATTTATCGTTAAAAATTGGGTTTTCAAAAATGTCTACAGCATGATTTATACACCTTTTCACGATTTCGATGCGTTTTCTTCACTATACACCTCCATATTAGGAGAAAAAGTGAGTTTATTAAATAAATAAATATCACATATAAAGGTTTCGGTGACGCTAACTACGATTCTTCAAGAAAAATTTGAATAATCAATAGGGCGCATCGAAAATGGCGGTCAATTTTCACCACACTGTGGTACAGGGTATTATGTCCGTGTGGATACGTTTATAATAGTCAAAGAAAACGAGATCGACATGGTTCGTTTTGAGAATATGCATAGAATCACTTTCTGAGTCGATTTATGCATGCCCGTCTGTCTGTCCATGTTAAATTGTAAAAAATTGGATGAAATTTGCCACAGCTCATTTTTTGGTCCAAGGACGAACCCTATTGAAATTGGGAAAAATCGGTTCAGATTTCGATATAGCTCCCACATTTTTTTTTCGTCCGATTTAATGTAATTTGGCATAGCGTACTGAACTAAGTCTTGAATGATGTGTGCTACGTTTTTGAACGAAACTTATGCTAATGTTAATTGCTCTTACGTTTATGAACGGTCGCAAAATTCTGGACAGAAAACATATTAGGGCGTCGATTGATGCTATAGCCATAAAAATAAACTCTGACACAAATTTTTATGAGTCTATTAAAATTATTAATAAGAAGATGATCGAAAAAACAAGTCAAGTTCAGAATTGTGGAAAATCCAATCATGGATTTTGTACCACACATACTACTAATTCCATTCCAAACAACTATAATGCCTTGGAAAGTTTACACAGATTAAACCGAAATTATTTTCTTTTGAAATTTTCCTTCATTATTTGGCATTTCCCAAAAAAACCCCCATCGAAATCCTATTTCAACAAATTTGTATAGAAAGTTGTATGACATAAGAGAGTAAACAACTTCCCCGACCAACTATCGTTATACTGCCGAACATTTTTTTGATGTCATCAATGCAAAAAAAAGCAATATTAAGAAAAACAACAACAACAACATGAGAAAAAATAACACTAATTGACTAGCGGACACATTTTCTATTCCCTTTTCGCCAAAAGTAATTCAAATGAATTTGTATCCTTTTGCTAAATCGTAAGTGTGTATGTAACATAGAGTTGTGGTAGTTTGAGAACTGTTGTTGTTAATATTGAAATAATATTTATCTTTGTGTATCTTGTACGAAATTTTTCCCATGCGATATTCTAATGACAATTTGGTATTGGGGTTGAGTGCGACATCGTTTTATTCTGTGTTCGAAGAGTTATATAAGAGAAAACGATTAGTGGGAAAAACAAAGAAGATAACTAATATAATCGACAAGGACGACCATGTCAAGCCCTATATAATAATATTTATGTCTCACTATTGGTAATTATCTATCACAATCTTTAGGTGTTAGGAAATGGCGAATAAATTGTTTGTACACACATTGTTTTCAAATGAAAATAACAGTACAAACCGAAATTATTATAAAGGAAATTAATATAAAACACTTCTCACTTCAAACAAGTGTCTGCAATTTGTTATTTCGGTTTCTCAGAGGACAATTTCTTCTATGCAGATTCATGTTTTGACATAACCTCTATATAAGTGTCGACCTATTTTATGCCAATTTAAATTTTTAGAACATTTTATTCCCTCCACCATAGTATGAAGGTTATACAAGCTTTATTGTTCCGTTTATAACTCATCGAAATAATAATTTCCGACCCTATAAAGCGTAACGTTCAATGTTGATATATACATGTCGGTCTGTTGTAATCACGCTGGTCTCTAGCGAATTGAGATAAATGTCCAAAACATTGCATAGATTTTTCTGTTGTATGCATGCAGGTCAAATTCCACGTATAGGCATAGACCTTTTCGAGAATTTTGATCACTTTTTTCAACAGATGTAATTTCTGTTTGCGCTTCTCATTAGGAAACACCTCCCTTAACCGAATTGGCTTCAATTCGGATTTAAGATTTTATTGGAAAGCAAGAGGGTTATTAGCTCTTCCTACCCAAAAATATAAATATATAAACACATATATTTTTTTCCCACTAAAGCGGCTGTTCCGCCACATCAGCTGTGTTTTGAAGTTCTTATTCATATTTGTCACTGAACATTTTTGATATAGCTCCCATATAAAGGACCAGGAATGCCAAATTACAGTCACATCAGGTATGTGACTGTAATTTGGCATTCCGGTTTACAAGGGAATAATAAACTTTCTCCCTAAATTTTTATGTTTTTACAAGGCACAGTTTTTCCACCTGTCATTTCATTTTTCCGGTCCGAAATTTGTCAGTCCAGCCCAATTTAGCGACCTTTTTACTTTAAGGTGGCTTTGACTCATCAGGTTGAAAAAATTGGCTTATGTCTTACAAAACAGTTGTATTGGAATGGAGTATGGTATTAATAACTTGTTTATTTTATATTGTTCTTTCATTTAATTCAAGTATTTATTTGTTATATCCGAAATTAAACAAACATAATGTTCTTATTGTGCTCAATATTTTATTTCCCTTCAAAAATTAACAATTACATTCAATAACTGTGACGCAGTCTTCATTAATTATTTTGTGTTCATAAATTATTCAAACATCAGCATTTGTTCGATAACATGGGTTTAATTTCGATAAAGGGGTTTGATATTTACAATACAGTGGCGGACAAAACTGTAAATGCCCTACTATGTAGTAAAGTGCCTGCAATAATAGTAAACATTTCCTAGTTGAGAAATATTTTCACCGCCACTGCTAATCCTACATCTAAATGTCAGTCAGTCATTTTGTTTGTTTTACTGATGAATTGATGCCACAAGGCAAAACGAAGACAAAAACAACAACAATAACAAATGCTTCAATAATTGAAGCTAAAGTTTGAGTAATCATCTCCAAAACTTCAAATGACATTTATTACCCACACTCCTCAAAATGTTTTTCTTTTGATTCGGGTGACCTTATTCACTTTTCCATTGAAGTCAACTCGTTTGCCGATGTCTCCAATGTAGCGTTTGTGTGTGTGTTCCATTCCATCAAATTGTATTTCGTTCATGATTCTTAGTATATTTTTCATTATTTATTTAGTTTAATTGAATTTATTGGTGTTGTCGTTGTTTTTGGTTCTCGGCTCGAGGAGTTATCGATGCCATCAATATATATATATATTGTTTTTTTTTTTTTTTTGCCAAAAATAACTTCATTTTCCAAAACATTGTAACGTGATGAGGAGGAAGTGGAAAGCCACACAAACACACATTGTGTGTATATGTAAAACAAGTTCACAGGATACGGAAATGAGAACGCTGAACATGTTATAAATATATTTTATAACAATTTTGTTATACCCTGCCGGAAGGCTACTAACAACCAATATTCACGCACAACACACATATAATTGTGTGGAATTTCTTATAAATATGTTATATGTAAAAGGGAAATGCTTGTCATGTTCCTTTTTTACAGGTACTACATACCTGAATGTCAGTCAATTTAAATTGTGTTCGTTGAAATATTGTATGAAAATTAAATAAACATGTATGCCCTGATGAGCAAATGTTAATTTAATTTTTATAAAATGGAAACACAATTTCGTTTGGGCATCAATACATTAGTTTTATTTTATATGATATCTGCGAAAAATAAACAGGTTATGTTGGAGTATGTGTTGTAAAAATAAGCGAGAGAGGTATTTTTCTATGGAATAAATTACAAAAGGCAAAATATTAGCACCTTCAACGTGTTCGGGATTTATTAGGGGATGTAAAAAATAAAGCAACATATGCAAGCAATGTTTTTCGAGGCTATCCCTGGACACAAGGAATACTAAATTGCACCCCTTTTAATAGCAATTTTTTTTAAATTTCCAAATATGTTGGGAATATTTGCAAACAAAGTGGACACACAAAGGCAAATTACAGCTAATTCATTGGAAGAAACATTTCGTGTTCAAGAATAAATATACTTTGTAGAAACTAATGTGACTATTTCGGACACGGTATAAAAAAAAACTTTATATATCCCCATAACATTGTGGGAACAACACAAAAAAAGTGGACCAAATAGTCATGTGAACTATTTTAATATAAAACCCAATGAGGGGAGCAGTTTTGTCGGACCATACCACGGAATTCCAATTTTCTGCGGATTTATATTCCAATGCTGGGCAAATTTGAATTGGAGGTCAACAGATAATCTTTCTTACCCAGGCATATTTTCCGAATCTTGCAATCCCGGGGTGAATATTTACACGGTAAAATGCACATTTTGTTATTGTAGTTTTGGTTTATATGATCCACAGAATACTGACTGGTCATTATCAAAACAGACATTTTGTTAGTTGGCCAGATAGGCGTTGCCCTTGCCGAAATCAAATTTTTAATCAAAATCATGTTATAGGTAAAAATCATTTTTTGACAAGTGGGAGACTCGAAAATCGAGATAGACCTATGGTTCCTTCACTAAAGTTGCTTAGAATTGTTCATAAAATCATCATAGATGTTGGATTTAATCGACAAAAAAAATTGGCCCGAGCTAATATATATACATATATAAATATATATATATATATATATATAGTATAACTATAATATATAGTATAACTCGTATAATGCAACGTATTTATTTAAGTTGCTGGACAGTCCACTAGACTTAATGACCAACATACTTTTGCCGGTAAAACATTGAACTTGAAGTTTAGCACAATGTCACATTTGCCTTCGTTTTTCTCTAAAAAACATGCAAGGAAATTTATTGTGTGTACCCAATTTCCGGACAAAACGAGGTTTTTAAGCATTTCCTATATTTAATAATAAAGAGTAGAACATAAAAGACCATTGACATTTTTTTTTTGCCTTGGTGATATATATACATATGTTCCTACCTAAAAACTGCTTGCTATTTTTATTGATATAAACAAAGATCCGTGTCATCTGCAGATATAAATTCTACTATAAATGGCGACATGCCACTTTTATACTTTCCACATCCTTTGCGGAAGTAAAGCCAAAAATAATATGGGTCAAAATCTAATTTGTAGAGCATAAGAGGGGTGATGCTCCACAGGTGTGTGGAATAGGAAAATGACCAGCGAAGGCAAATAAATAAAATGGCAACACAATTTACCAGCACCACAACCTCCACCAACTACCGCAAACAATATCGTAAACATTTCCATACCGTATTGTCTCAAAGCAATAAAGTAATTTGAAATTTGGCCTAAGGCACAGGGAGAAAAATGAAAGGACGCCCCGTCGTCAATGATTTTCATTGTTTTCTTCTGTCGTTGTTGTTTTAGGCCAAAAATAACAACAATTTAATTTTAAAATTCTTTCGCTGTTGTTTTTGTTTTTCCATAGCGACAGCAGCACTTGTATTTTCATATCCTTGTTTGTTATTTTTTTTCTTCCTTTTACAATGAAATTCTTCATTTATTCATTGTTCGACGTCGCGTTTTTTCTCTGGCGATGAATTTCAGGCCAATTCATAAATACGTAATGCTTTGCAATTAGTTGGGGATTTTTTGTGTACCATTATCGGCAGGGAATAAAGTTTTAGCATTTTCCGCGAAATGGTACATAAAAAGCGGTAGAACACGATTTCAAGTTCATAAGAAAGTTAAAATTTAAATTTGCACTTTGTTCTTGAGAGGTTTGTGATGTTCACCATGGTTAATGACAATGAACAGTGGTTTTCAATAAGCTTATGGAACGGAAAAAATAATTGAAAACTATTAATTTGAATGTAAATGACAGACTCTAAAATGACGAACATTCTTAAATCATTTGTTAAACGAAAGTTCTTTGGCAGGGCCTCGCGATAGAGCTGTAAATATTTATGTAAGGGTTTTGAATTTTGGCACATACTACATTACTGCTAGGCATAGTATATATGGTCGCTCCACTTTAAAAAAAAATATTCAAGTGGATTTCTTAATATTATTTTAATATTTTCAAAGGATAAGCAAGGCGAGGATTTTTATATCCTACACAACTATGTTGTCAGGGTATTATAGCTTTGTGCAGCCCCGAAAGTTTGTAACGCCGCGAAATATTGGTCCTAGACCCACTTTTAAGTATACCGATCGTCATATCTCGACAAGCTGAGTCGATCTAGACATGTGTGTCCGTCCGTCTGCCCATTATAATTTGTAAACACGATACAGGCCACAGTTATGGACCAATCTTCACGAAATGTAGGATGGGTTTTGGCCAATGAAGACCCCTATTGTTTTTGGAAAAAATCGGTTAATATTTAGGGGATGAAATGGACCAAAAACTTTATTTTTGTCGGTTTTTCTGGTCGCGAATTTTTGCATGGAGAAGATGATCGGGCCAGAGAATAAGCATGCATGTTTTGATAAAGATCGGTCAATATTTAGCGGTTCAAATGGGCCCTGACTTTTGTGTGAAAAATTACAAAATTTGTATTCTGCAGCGTATATATTTACCCCTGAGGGACCTGGACCCGAAAAGTTTATATTATATCCAAGAGGAGTGGTTGTCCTTTAAATGAGGTTCCAGTTATGGTCAAGGATAACTCCTACAATTTTCTGTGATGAAATATCGCGCTGATAGCTTTAAAATTTTCAATGAGGTTCCAGTTATGGTCAAGGATAACGCCTACAATTTTCTGTGATAAACAGATAATAATATTGTGATAAAGTGACGGAAAACTTAATTTTTAGTGTTTTTCGAGTCGATCTATAGGCTTCAATGGGAATAAGAACATCACAACACAAGGAAAGGGAATCTGGACAAATAATTAGAAGGGCTGTACTGAACATGAGTAATAATTGTCCCATATGGTTCAAATATCACGAAATATTGCCCAAGCTCAGAATATAAAACCACAGAATGTTAGTTTTTCGTTAAAGTTGTGTAGGGTATCATATGGTCGGCCTCGTCCGACTATACTGGTTAAAAATATTTTTGTAGCCTAACAAAGGTATGGATTTAACATAGGTATGGATTTTCGGAGACTATCACAAGGCGTGGATTTTTTTAAAAAAAAAAGTATTTTTTGTAGCTTAGCATAGGTGTGGATTTTTAAAAAATATTTTTTGATATTTTCACAAGACGTTGATTTAGAAAAAATATTTTTTGTAGCCTAACATAGGTGTGGATTTTTAAAAAATATTTTTTTTTAATTTGAACAAGGAGTGGGTTTAAAAAAATATTTTTTAAAATTTTCACAAGGCATGGATTTTTTAAAAATATTTTTTGTAGCCTAAAATAGGAGTGGATCTTTTAAAAATACTTTTTTGACGCTATCAAACGTGAATTTTTAAAACATATTTCTTGAAATCTTCACGAGGTATGGATTTTTTAAAAATATATTTTGAAATTTGAACAAGGCATGTTTTTTTTAAATATATTTTGAAATTTGCACCAGGCATGGATTTTTTAAAAATATTTTTTGAAATTTTCACAAGGCATGGGTTTTTTAAAAATATTTTTTGTAGCTTAAAATTTTCACAATTTCACAAGGCGTGGATTTTTAAAAAATATTTTTCGGAGGCAATGTGATAGCCTACAAAAAATATTTTTTGTCACAAGTTTAAAAAATATTTTATGCAGGCTATCACAAGGCGTGTATATATATATATATATATTTTTGGGAAACTATCATAAGACGTGGTTTTTTTTAAAAAATATTTTATTGGAGACTATCAAAAGGCGAGGATTTAAAAAAAATTCAGAGGCTATCACAAGGCGTGCTTCTTTTCTGTAACATAGGAGTGAATTATAAAACATATATTAAAAAAAATATACTTTTGAACAATTGAGAATCTAAACAATTATGGTATGCTCGTATATATTCCGTGTGTCACTGCATTTTCCCAAATGCATATACATTGGCATTAAAGTGAATATGAAAATAATCATAACTCATTTTACGATATACATACAACAATAACAATATCATAGGATACTGCTGGTAAATTAAAAACTCTTGAAAAAAAATCTACACCTGAACAGCGCATTTTGTACGTTTTATAAACCGGAATTAGTGTACGCTAATACAAACACACGCACAGTTAATCCGGATGGCAACGTGGTGGTTTGCCTTCGTTATGTTCAGGCTTTCTTTGATGGCTTAGCAAGCGTCCTATGTAGCTTCCTCGGAATGTATGTAAGTGTATACGAACCGATGTTATAGCTACGCTAATGCGGATATATTGGTTGGTAGACACAAATAAGAGTGAACGTGTGTGTGTGTGTGTTGTGTGGAAAATTCTAAGTTACATGGAAAACCACTCGTTCTTTGTGGTTAATTATTGGCGGATGTAATTTTTTGTTTATTATTTTTGTTCTCTCATTTAAATTGTTGCTAGGTAATAATGAATGTATGTGTTTTTTTGTTTTATATACCCACCAAAATTGCGAATATATTCGGTTTGACATTACATTGGTAACAGTAATACTGTAATAATTTGTTACGCTGCAATTGTACAATTAATTGATGTAATGTAGATAGCAGAACAAATATACCCCAGAAATTTTGAATTTGATATTTCCTAATATAAAAAATTTGCGCAAGAAATATAATTCAATTTAAGGTGTTTTATTTAATTCATAGGGAAAATGCATCAAATATCAAAAAATAATTTCATTGCGTTGTAGCATGTTAAATTTCGAGCTCAATGACTTATTAAAATTTAAATACACACATGTACGGATGTGTGTATGCATATTAATAAAATTGACTTTATTTTCAATATAATTAATTTCCATGCAAATCATTAAAATGTTAAACGTACGTATGTTTATTTATATTTGCATAACGTCTGCATAAAACAAGATTGCCATGACTGTTGAACGATTGTGTTATTTTTTTATTAATTTTCTGTTCTAATAAATCTCCCCATTTATAATTAAGTACATAAACATACCGAAGCGATAACAAACAAATTATGTTGAATCCAAAAGTATTTTTTAATTAATATATGTTACGTTTTAGATAAAAAAAGTCAGCAAAGTGTATAACAGGCGGTTCTGCTTAAGTGTAATATTTAATGAAATCCAAACAGTAAATAAGCATACTGAACTTTGGTTGAAGGTCCCCAATCAATAATGAGAAAATACGCCTTAAAGAATCTGGTCTTCATGAAGACGAAGTTTAGTTAAAGTAAAATCTGGAGATAGTTGTAATAGTTTCAACAACTGCTACACATGTGAATGTGTAATATTTAAACCTATTATAAATGTAGGATATTCATATTCCTATTAAAATAAAAGTTTATTCATAAAAATGGTTGCTTTTTTGTGAATAACAGAGTTACACAAACAGTCACATAATACCCTTAATTAGCCAAATGGATTACAAAAAAAAATAATAAGCTTATTCTTTTTCGTCAAACGAATTTCATCGGACATAATAAGAGCAATGCTTTCATGGATAGTTGATATTCAACAAAAACACATAAAACAGAATTTTTAACAAATAATAATTCTGGTGAAACGGAAATTCTATTCCCCTTAAAATATCTATTTGAAATCTGCAAGGGCATTAAAACGTACGATGGATTTAGACAGCTGGAAACAAAAAATTGCGTATTTCGATTTGATGTACTTAAACGTATAATGTATGTAGAAAACCAAAACCTATACATTCGATCAGACTTTTTTTGAGTCAAAATTTACCAATTTGAAAATAATTGAAGGTTGAAGAGACATCTATTTATAAGTAATAATTTCTCAGATTCTAAAATGTGACATATGGGATTTCTTAAAAAAAATAACGCTTTATCAGTAATGAACAAAATTGAGAAGATAAATCGGGCAGTAGGATTCTCCATTGGTAGAGGACTTACCACAGCTAAAAATAGGTATTAACACAACAAGCTAAGGATATCTGAAATATATGGGAAATTGCAACATTCTTTCAAAATTCCATTAAAGTAAATTTGAAAAAAAAATTTTGCGAGCACATTTATGATTTTTGGTACATAGGTTAAGAAAAATCTGTTCGCGTTCACAATTTCGGATGCTGCGCACAAAAGCTATAGATTTTCTAAATCTTGAATTTCAAATATAAATTAAATTCGTTGTAATTCACAAATGGTTAAACACCATTGTTTTCTTTGCATACTAGTCAAATCACATTGAAATATGGTATAATAGTCGCGAAAAGCAAATAGAAGCCTGAAGATATCGGAAAATAAAATAAATTAATTTTTGAATTAAAACAAAATTTTTTTGAGTTTTCGATTTTTTTTAGTATGGATAAGATAATGCGGCTTTGCCTTAATCTTATAAAATATACGACGATTTCTTTTGCAAATTCTTTTAGGTGATTTTTAAATATCGGTAGATTCATCTAATAAGAGTTTCGACGTTAAAAATGACTAAATATATTGCAATTACAATACATAAAAATGATCAATATTAAAAAGCATGCAATTCGCGCATTCGTGGAAATCATTTGTTGCGCATGCGGTTTTCGTATAAACCGAATCAATATCTTCCAATAATTATGCATTTTTCGAGGTTTTGTTAAGCGGCCAAAGTAAAATGCATAGTAAAATGCATCGAGCGACACTAAAAATGACTAAAAATGGCGCAACGTGCATACGATTTTTATGCGCATCCGATTTCAGTAATCTCCTATGAAAATACACAAAAGGACATCTATTTTAAAAGGATCGGTTAAGAACCGCGGATGTGCCTCCACAATCGATTTTGGATAAAATACTCATATTAATCGCGTATCGATATATTTTAGACCTATTTTTACACAGATTCGCGAATATGATAACATAATAATGAATGTATGTGAAATCAATTCGAAGAAAAACGCGATTATATACGCGAATTAGACAAAATTGGTTTTTTGCAGTTTTTCCCACATTCAAAGTACCTATATCCGCCGTTCTATTGGGCGGAATTGAACATGGATGGGCTCATTAGATCCGGCACGTAAAAAACTAAAATCACGCTGGGTTTCACGGAATTTGAATGGACTTTCTTATAAAAATTTACGCACCAAATTTTCGTCTTTGGAACCCAATTGCAAAGAAGCTACGGTGAGCACATTCATGAGATATACGAGTTCTACAATCCTATAATTAGTTTAGTCCATTATCTGGATGCACGTCCTAATTATAAGAAAAATTCAAAAAACACCGAAAATTCGGCTTCAAAATGCCAGCATCCATTTTGGGTGGATGCAGTGATTGCATCGAAAAATCATACATTAGAACCATATTGTCCATGCTGATCACATGTGCGTGCGTTGTGTAGTTTAGCCACAAATCGGGAAGGAACACATAAAAACTCGTTGGCTTCAACACATTTTCATCACAGCTTCCACGCAACTTATTATTTATTACCAATATTTTAAGATTTTGACAAGAACACTTCATTTTATAGTGATGAATTTAAATTTTATGCAATATGTTCATATTTCGCGAGTTATAACCTTGCAAACTTCAGTTTTAAGGAATTTAAAAGAGAGTATATTAAATTTGTCATTACCTTTGCAGCACCTCGAAAAATCAGGGTAGCTCCATATAAAAGTATCCCCAATATATTCAGTATTTTTGCGATGTAGGACTCCCTTTTATCAAATTGGCTGTAATTTTGTATTTTGGATTCTCATTGCTATGTGCTATACATCCTTGTAATTAATATTATTAATACATTAATATTGAATTATGTTTGAGTGTAGCTCCACATCTCTGTACTAACAATTATTTCACTACCCAAATTAATGATTAAGATTTATCACCGTTTTTGTATAGCCCCATATAACCCTAGCCCCCTATTAGGTAATCATCTTTTTCTCACGTATTTTTCGATATATTATGGGTTCTATCCTAACATGAGTTTTCTCCTAGAAGACCCCTTTAATTTTACATATTTTGAATGTCATCCACATTGTGCAGGGTATCGAAAATTTAACATCGTTTTATCTTGTTAAGATCTCCACTGGTGATGAATAATAGATCTATACTTATTAGCAGATATGAAATTGCAATCGTCCTTGTAGTTCTTCGAAGGCGAGCCAAATCAATCGAAAGTTTTTTTGTGGAATAAAATATTTGCTTGAAGTGTTCGAAGGAATTCGATATCAGTTAATATTTGGCTTGGCTAAATGTGCATGTGAAGAAAAAAAACCCATATTGGGGGGAGCGACAACTGCTTTTTATAAAAAAAATGATTTTATAAACAAATAAAACACGTGTGTTTCGACACGTAGGCAATTTCAGTTTTATGAACTAAAATGATCCCAGCGATCAGAATGTCTTTAATATGTGTTATTAAGTGTCTGCCGGAATTGCCGAATTTTTAATGAGAATCATATTTTACAAAATTTAAATAAAGGCAGAATGCTAGAATTAGATACAAATTTAGTAACCACACAGCTGGACTACCAGTGTGGAAATGGATTACACTAACATTGAAACTAGTAATAGAACTTGAACCACAATGCCAACAATAATAGACTAAAATTAAACTTATATCCGGAAAAAATATTTGTTTACATTTACGCAGAATCGACTGTACTCAGTAAAATAGCCACAGGAAGTAAGTAATATACTATGTAAAATAATTAGTTCTCGACAACAAGATATTTCTATATATAGATAAATTATATTAATTGATTTTGTTAGTTATCCATTTTTGTATTTTTCATCAATAAAATTGTACACAAAGAACTGTTTATTTTTGTAAAAGAAAAAAATAAACTAAAACATTTGCAGACTAAGTTTTTATAGTTGTTGCTGCAGCGTTGGTTTCACATAAATAAATAAACAGCAAAACTTAAAGTTGTTTATTTGCTAAACAGTTGCCGGTTATGGTTTATGGTCGGCTGGTTGCCGGGGTTGCAGTTAATTTTCGTATATTATCGAGTTTTGTTCACAACATTTCAATTGAATTGTTTGATGACGTTGTAAATTTTTAATGGAATTCGTTAACGTTAAGTGTTTTTTGTTGTTGTCGGGTTTTTAGTGTGTTTGAGAATTTCGGACACACAAGACAAGGCGGTGGCTTGGAATGTTGTGATTTAATAAATAAAGAGCCATAATTAAGTGTTAAATGTCAAAAGTTTATCTTCGAAATTTTTGATAAATTGATTTATAAAATATGTAATAGAGTTTGTTGTTGTTTGCAAGTTGAAGGCGATGAATTGCATTTAATGTCAATAGTAAATCTGTAGAAATACACATGTCCTTCACAATGTGTTAAGTGTAGTGGTTAAAGAGGATTAATCTTTTGTGAGCAGAACATGAGGGATTCAATATACTGGAAAACGATTAAAATTTCTGTACAATTTAAAATTGAACCTTAAAAATTTTTTATTGACATCACTAACTTTATTCTTATAGTAAATATGTAAATACCCGACATTTATCATTTTCCGACTCCAGACCATTTTCCAGGCGTCTTCCGACAAAACAGGAAAGCGACTTACATTAATTGTTGCCTGTTTCAAAGAAACCACAATTTTCTTTTGTGCGCTTCTAAATAAACAGTACACGAGTTTGAATTAATTAATAAAATCTAAGAAAGATTAATGTAAAAAGATAAGTCATATAGCAACCGTGGTACACACACACACATTCGATGGTACATAATTACAATAAACCACCGTGTAGACGGGTGTTCGGTATCAATCAGTCACAATCAAAACCACAACAACATCTTGACAAAGGAAATGTAATTTTCACATAATGCTTATGTTACGGAGATTATAACACAAACCACAAATTCTGGGATTAGCTAAAAAGTGATTAATATTTCATTCATAAAAACAAAGTAGTTTATATATTAAACATTTCAGAAAAATTATTTTGTATGACCTACACAATTAATTTTGATAGGAATCGAGACGAGAGCAATACGAAATATTACCTCTAGGCCCACCATATCAACGAACTGAATTTAACAAATTTTCCTGCCCGTTGTAAAGGGCTTTAAAATTTTTATGATTTTCAACCGGCCCGCAAATGGACCTGCATTACATTGAAGACTTGTAACATTGTAAATAAGCCCTTCAATACTTAATGGATAAGAAAATGAATTGGCATAATTACACCCTCCATCATAAAGTGGAATGTATATTAAATTTGTCATTCCGTTTGCAATGCATTAAAAAATTCACCAGAAATTCCATAAAGTATATGGGAAATTACAAAAATCTTTTAAATCCTTGAAACTGAGATTTGCAAGGTTATAACTCGCGAAATATAAACATATTGCATATAATTTCAATTCATTTCTATAAAATGAAGTGTTCTTGTCAAAATAGTAAAATATTGGTAATAAATAATAAGTTGTGTGGAAGCTGTGATGGTGGTAATGTAAAAAAAATGGATGAAAATGTGTTGAAGCTAACGAGTTTTTTTGTGTTCCTTCCTGATTTGTGGCTTAACTACACAAAGCACGCACATATGATCAGTGACTAATTTGCAGAATACCCCATGGACAATATGGTTCTAATGTATGATTTTTCGATATAATCACTGCATCCACCCAAAATGGATGCTGACATTTTGAAGTCGAATTTTCGGTGTTTTTTTTATTTTTCTTATAATTAGGATGCGCATCCAGATAATGGACTGAACTAATTATAGGATTGTAGAACTAGTGATTTTGCTTCGTTTAGTGTATATCTCATGAATGTGCTCACCGTAGCTTCTATGAAATTGCGTATATTTCATGAATGTGCGTAAACTTTTATAAAAAAATATTTTTTGCCGGATCAATTCCGCCCAATAGAACGGCGGATATAGGTACCTTGAATGTTTTAAAAGGAAAAAATACATCGCAAAAACTTATTAATATCTCAAGAAAAAAGAAAGAAAAAAGAAAACAAATTCGCGTATATAATCGCGGTTTCCTTCTTTCCACGGATAATTGATTTCTATACGGATTAAGCATTCATTTTTGTGTTATCATATTCGCGAATCTGTATGAAAATAGGCCAAAAATATATCGATACGCTAATAATATGCGTATTTTATCCAAAATCGATTGTGGAGGCACATTCGCGGTTCTTAACCAATCCTTTTAAAATTGGTGTCCTTTTGTGTATTTTTATAGGAGATCGAATGCGCATAAAAATCGTATGCAGGTTGCACCATTTTAGTAATTTTTAGGGTTTTTGCATAGTAAAATGCATCGAGCGACACACTTTGGCCGCTTAACAAAACCTCGAAAAATGCATAATTATTGGAAGATATTGATTCGGTTTATACGAAAACCGCATGCGCATCAACTGATTTAAACTAATACGCGAACTGTATGCTTTTTAATGTTGATTATTTTCATATACTGTAAATGCAATATATTTGGTCATTTTCAATTTCAAAACTCTTAACTGAGGAATCTACCGATATTTAACAATCTTCTAAAAGAGTTTGTAGAAGAAATCATCACTTGTTGTAGAAGATCTAGACTAAACCGTATTATCTTAACCATACCAAAAAAATCCAAAATTGAAAAAAAAAAACATTTTGTGGCAATTAAAACATTAATTATTTTTATTTCCAGATATTTTCAAGATTTTATTTGTTTTTTGCGACTATTAAACCGTAATTCAATGTGATTTGACAAGTACTGCGAAGAAAACAAATGTGTTTAACCATTTGTGAAGAAATTCGCGAATTACAAAAAAATAGGAATTAATTTATATTTGAAATACAAGATTAAAAACCGCTATAACTTTTGTGCGCAGCATCCGAATTTGTGAACGCGAACAGATTTTGAATCAGCATATTTTCCTTAACCTATGTACCAAAAATCATGAATGTGCTCGCAAGAAAAATTTTATTTTTTTTGTGTATTTTCCCATATATTCTCGATCAGAATAAAATTCAGTGTCGATTTATAAGTGTCCGTCTGTTGAAATCAAGGTAAAGATAGCAAAATATTTAAAATAGAGCTCTAAAATTTCAGCACAAACATTGCTAGTGCTCTTAGGATGTTTGGTGTTGCAAATGGGATATAACGATCCAAGTTTTGGTGTAGCCCCCGTATAACAGTACCAATATTCGGTATTTTGAGGATTTCAGACACGTATTTCAACCGAATGGATGTAATTTAGTATTTTGGGTTCTCATTGTATAGCACATGTCCGTGCCAAAAATATTGACCCAAGTTTCAGGGTAGTCCCCACACAATGGTACCCCCAATATTCGGTATTTAGGAGATTTTGGATACATTTTTCATCCGAATTGGCTATAATTTGGTATTTGGGTTCACATTATATGATACATTTCTACTAAACAAGTTGCAGAGTAGCCCTCATATAACGGTACCTCCACATATTCTGTATTTTGGGGATTTTGAACACGTTTTTTTTTCAATCGAATTGACATCCTTGTACTAAGTAAGAACATAAGGAAGATCTTGACCGATTGCATTTATTCTAGTTCATACATGTTATATGTGCAGAAAAACGCGTTAAAATTTGCAACGGAGTGGATTATTTGTTTTTGAGTTATCCTCTCCGCCATTTGGAGAAGAAAACGTTTAAAGTTTGAAAAGCACTTCTGCAGTCGCTTCAAGCTGACTCAATAAATCGGCTATATTTTCAAGATTTGTCGAGGTTTTTACTTCAAATTTTAAAGGGTCATTCTTGACCCTTTACATTTTTTGAAACTGAGGATGGGGGTTTTCATCAAATTATTCAACCAAAGTTTGTTAGAATTTGTTTGTAATTAAAAATGTTTCTGTTTTTTCCTACACTAACTAAAATATTCAAGTTCATGTTTGGTCGACCTTCTTTTATCCCATCCATTTGCTTTCCAAACTTTTTCAAAAAAAAACTTTTTTACCAACTAATCAAGCACACACGTTCAAATAAATAATTAATTGTACATTACTTTAGAGGTTAAAAATAACATGAATGTAAACCAAAAATAAATTTGTGTCATATGGTAGAACAACTGTTTTATTTCAATTAGAAATATATTTAAATACTCCATATGACATCTTTGGATATTTTGGGCTTAAGATATTGTTATATACATATTATACAATTTAATATCATACTAAATATATTAAAGTTTGGTTGATTATCGGAAAATAAAATAATTAAAGCTCCACGGCTCTTAATGTGTTGGTTGTGTAGTTTATTTAAATTTAAGCACAGAATAAAATTAATTTTTTATACAATTTGAACATATTTTTAAACATATGGTGAATATAGATATGCATGACCCCAAACTTATTTAAAATTGTCTTTAAGTTTGTATACACCTTAACAATATATTTAGCAGTAATTTAGTATAATATAAACATAAAACTTCCAAAAGGAATTATTTCTCAGTTGCAGAAATCCCCATTTCCTACAAAAAATGTTTTGATATTACAAAGTTTTCTCTTAAAAAAATGTTTCTATTTATGTTTATGTATGTTCCATTTCCTCTAGACATTATCAGCAACAAAAGTAAAGTATCTTCTCCCCCTCCTCCTCAAAGTTGACTTAATTTTAAATACACAAAGAAAACATACAGAACATCCCTTCTCAAGGACTCCTACTAACTAACACACTATCATTAAATCTAACACATGATCAAGCTGACGCAACAAGTGTTTAATTTTATTCCATTCTTATTCTTATCTTTTTAGATGGCAAATAAATATTCCTCGACCTTAATTGCCTGGCAACTGCTGGCGCGTGTGGCAATTACTCAATGTATGTGTGAGTGTGGCATGCAGTTAGTTTGTGCTATGTCCTTTGACATACGACATAGTCAAGGAAATACAATATGCGCTGGTTGTGAGCAACAAACAACGACAGGAATGAAAGAATATACGAATGCATCAACTATTGTCCCCTGTCAGGGTTGCGACGACAAAAGAATATGGATTTCTTATTTGTTCTTGTTGCAATTTATTGTGTTTAAAATGAAGTGCAAAGTTGAAGATAATTACCTCATCTTACTAAGACAATTAATTACTGTGAATAAACGGGTTGTATTGTGAGCTTTAAACGGCGAAAGACGCATTCTTATAATTATAGGCATTTTCAGAAATAAAAAAGCGACCAAAGTGGAGATTTGGATAAACAAACAAAGCCGAAATTTTTTGTCGAATCGGGACAACTCTTAAATTTTAGTTCAACAATGCTCTAGCGATTCAGCTTTCTTTTATTGCAGCAAAGTCGTGCACCTGTCAAAGGGTTGGAACCCACCAAAATTAATCTCATCAATTTTCGATTTTAAAACCCCAAGCGTCTTTGGATTATATCCATTTTTAAGTTCGCATCAGAAATGTATGTCTGGCTTGGGCGCACGATTTCGACAAATCCAATCTATCAGTTCACTCCTAAAAATGTTAAACATCTTAATGAAAACACCGATGCTGGTATTTCTGTATCGATGCTGGTATTTCAAACCAAAGATAATACACTGGATCTATAAGTCCAATGAACCAGCTGCCAAAATATATTAGGGGTAATGCGGACAACGCTAACTAGGGCTTAGGACACAATATCGTATATGGGCAATATTGCCAATTTTTTAATATTCCATTTTCAAAAAATCAGCTTTTGTGTTTTTGTGGCACATCAATGATTTTTGGTACATATATAGAGAAAAATGTTCTGACTCCGAAACCGTTCGCGATCAAATTTTTGGTTGATGCGCGCAAAAGTTATCGAGGTTTTAAATTTGGGCATAAGAAAAAAATCTTAAAATTACGCCGTTTATTATATTGACCAAAAACGTTGATATATATCTTCCTCCGTAAAATAAGAATATGAATATATTATAATAATCACGGTAAAGTTGCACATATTCGCGAAATATGAGAAAAATAAAAAAAAATATAGCAGATTACATCAATATTTTCATTATATTAATGACATACACACACCTAAAAATTAATTTAAAAATATCTACATTATCTAAAGACCACGATGAATCAAATGATATCAAAATCACACAAGTCCGTTTAGCGGTTTCTAAATCACAGCGACAACAAAACAAGATATTGAGGAAAAAATATTTGTTTTTGGTTCGAAAAAATAATGTCATCATATTTATTTTTTAATTTTATAAAAGAAATTTCAGAAAAAACGTTTGGGTTATTCTGCTGTTTTTCCCGAATTTCGCCCAAAAATTTGCATACTTAAAAATAATCACATTTGGTGTATAAGTATACACCTTGTGGATTGTAGGAAGACCCTTCCGATAAATCTTGGGGTTCTATAAATAGGAATAAATCTTAAAATAAAATAATATTATAAAATATACATTTTAAATTGCGTGTAAATCGCGTAATTCTCAAAATCATTTGATGCGCATGCGGTTTCCAGGAAGTACTGAAGTTTATCTTCCAATCCATATATATTTTGCGAAATTTCATTTGACGGCTAAGATGTGCCGCACGTTACTTTAAGTACCCAAAAAATCGTAAAACGCGAATAATTTCCGAAAACTCCATATGCCATTAACGCGCATCCGATTTCGGTGTGCACCCTAAACAAATACATCGATCTATACCGATTTCAATGTGGTCCATGAAGAACCATGGATGTGCCAGCTCACACTATTTTTGAGATAAATTGGGTACATCTCTCTTTCGGCTGAAGTTTTTAAAGGTCTCTTTTCGAAAAAGATCAAAATCCGTATGAGGTCATTTATTGAAGCGGAAATGATCCACAGAAAACGCAATTAAATCCGCGATATTTTCAAAAACATTTTTTGCCAAATTTCGTGTTTTTGGAAGGCCAGTTCCCGCCGTTCTAGTAGATGGATTTTCACGAAGAAGATTTTATATCATCCGAAACGTAAAAAACCTTATTGATCGCGGGTACCCATGTCATTCAGTTGACAGATCTAAAAATTTGGCCCGAAAAATAGGGTTTTTAGAAATTTGATCGCACAAAATTCGCACCTTCGGATGAGTATTACTCTGAAGCTGTGCATACTACATATCAAATTACGCAGATTCGGGACTACAATAATCTTATAATCGATTTTTATAAATTCCTGTTTGCGTATTAAAGCTAGAAGTAAAATTAAAAAAACACTCAAAATCGAGCTTCAAAATGTCAGCATCATTTAAAGGTAGATGCAGTGAAAATTTTGAAAAATGATACATAAGGGGCGTAGTCCCCATTTTGTTGGCTTCTAGTTTTATTTTGACACGAAGACCGTGCAATGAGTGGCTTAGTCACAAATCGATAGAGAACATAAAAAAACTGGTTCGCCTCAACGTGTTTTTACACATTTTTTTACATTAAAGTAGACACAGCTTCCACCAAAACAAAGTTTGGAGGTCAATATCATGAACAGTTTGCAACGACAGATCAATTAACCCAAAACTATTCACATTTTTTCATATACTTAAGTAGTTCCCGAGTTACAAAGGGGTGAACCTCCGCTTCAGCTATGTTAAAAGATTGGCAATATTGCCCATATACTGGAATGCTAAAAACCATAAACAATTTCAAGCAACGCTGTACAAAAATTATGGACAATTATAGAGAAAGTCAATCTACTCACCATAAGTTCTAATGACTCAAACACTATTGATATAAACATAGCCATATCTGTTAGCGCAATTCGTCTAGAAGTGAGGAAATGGATCTAGAATCTTTTGAAATGAAGAGAGGAGTGGAAAAAACACAAAAATATTACGAGGAGGTCCAAATGAAGACAACCTTAATTATGATTCTCATACCCTGCAATCGCATTTACACAAGATTGGATGCGTTGAAGACACCGCATGATCTACACCTGCCAATACACCGCCAATTCCCAGCCATTGCAAACTTTTGAACGCAATTCTTAGGAAATTATGTGTAAATGGGAAGATCTTCGCAAAGAACACATAATTATTAAAATATAGGGAGATCAATCACAAAATGTTTATTATAACCTTTCCCCTATTGAGAGTATATCCAGTAAGTAAAAACACCCTTTTTTACCCTTCACCTTTCTGTGGTACATATGTTTGTAACAGGCAAAAGGAATCGAGATATACCTATGGTTCCTTTTGAGAATATGCATAGAATCACTTTCTGAGTCGATTTATTCATGTCCGCCCGTCAAGTTTTGTTGAAATCGGTTCAGATTTTATGTAAATGGAGCACCATACTGCCAATATTTGTCCGATTGAGGCAACATTTTGCATAGCGTATTGAAGCTAGTACAGGTTGATATCCATATTGAAATTACTGCAGTTGACGTCCGCAAAATTTTGTGGAAATCGGTTCAGATTTAGATATAGCTCCAATATATATTTTCGTCCGATTTTATGTAAATGAAGCACCATACTGCCAATATTTGTCCGATTAATGAAAAATTTTGCACAGCGTACTGAATTAGGTCTGGATTTATGTATACCAAGTTTTGTTGGAATCGGTTCAGATTTAGATATAGCTACCATATATAGTTTCGTCCAATTTTTCATAAATTTCAAATTGGTATAGGTATGAGTTGTTTTAATTTAGTTCAAATATCTATGTACACAGTGAATTTTGTCCGATTCCATTTCAATGAGCATTTTATGTATGTACCCCATCCGACTTTTAAACTGTCGTTACTGGTGTCAACCTAACCTAATGAAAACATACACAGAAAAAAAATCGTATAATACCTGAAGAGTTCAGATGTCGGAATTTCTGCATTTTATGAATGCAATTCTTATTGCTTTGTATCAACACTTGTTTGATATATTGTATTTAACATTTATATCGAAATAATTTGGAAAATACATATGCGAATTTTGTAACACCAATGAAAAGGTAGGTAAGAGTGTCTGAAATAAAGAAACAATGATATGCTAAACTACTCACTATCGAGTAAATGGAAAGTCGGCGGTTGTTAGCAACAGAAACAGTAGTCAAATAAACGGTTGAAAAATAACAACCACCAAGTAAGGGTAAGGCGGAGAACGATTTTTTTCTTGTGAGGAATATATTTTTTGTCAAAAAAAGGAAAGAGAGAAAGAGGGGAAATGAGAGCAAACAGTGGTAAAGTAGAGCGAAGTAGGAAAACAGTTGTGATATTAATGAAATGTTAAATTTAAAAAATAGTGACTTTCGCGTGGATATGAGAATTTTTAATTGTATTCTATACGAGATGCATGTACAATATAGGAAAAATTAAATATGAATGAAATTATGAAAATATTCATTAAATATTTGTTCTGTGTATATCTCAGATAAAACGAATGGAACAAACTCAACTAAACAAAAATTTAGTGCAAAAATTTACTTTGTATATCCATTTGCAGTGATGGGCAGCATAATTGTTCTAAACTTACACTTATGTTACGACTCCAGAGAAAAAAGGCGTACAAATTTGAGAACACACGTTTCTTAAGCAGAAACGCCTCATCTTAGCTCAACATCTTTAGATTTGCATCCTATGTAGGAAGATTATTTTGAAACCATCGACAATTATTTCTGGAAGCAAATGGACATGGAATAGAATACCTATGGGCATCATTTTTAGAACTCCTTAGAAGAAATGAACATTTCTTTGATCTATAGCACATGTCTGTCTTAGAACAAATTGAAACAATATTATATGGCCTACACAAAATATATTGTTGTTGACAGACATTCTCTAATACAAACATAAAATTTATCTTATAGAAATTTATTAACTTCTTAAATTTTATCTGCATAATAATGTAAAATGGCAACATACCACCAAATTCAACTTTTAATACCCTTTTTATGTTTATTACCTAAAGGAATTTAACTTTCTAGCAAAAACCCAAACGGATACTAAAAAAATAACATCATCAAACAGCAGTAGTAAACTTCTTCTTCGTCTGTGTTTGGTTCATTTTCTGTTTCTTCGCTAACATAGCAATTTACAAGGCTTGTTAAGATCCGTTAGCTACCATCCAAAGAATCCATTAAAAAGTTAACAATTCGCTCGAAGGCAATTTAAATGAAATGCAAAAAAGACAAATGCCGGGATATTGGAAAAGCCAGTTATTCATCTCACGATAAAAAACACACTGTTAACACCATTCATGTCTGTTTAATTATCTAGTAGGTGAAATAAATATGAAAAGATGTCAGTCAGGCTGTCAGTCCAGTATCTCAGTATCGTGGACATATTTTTATAGTGACGAATTGAGTAAACAGTGAAGAAGTCTGCCAACGTGCCACATGATGACGATGATAGCTCCTTATCAGTAAGTGGCTCAATGCAGATATTAGATTTCTTAAGTTTTACCTTTTAAACACATTTATTAACAAATTTTGAACATTAACATCGTCACAGTAATGTGTAGACTTTACGTTTAATTAACCATGGCAATGATGTCTGTTGTACAAATATATAATTTTTTAATTGGTCATAGGGTTGCCGAATACTAATTTATAGTTCCATGTCAAATATTTATATTATTAAAATGGTGTCAAGATTCTGGATTATTCCTTTGATGAGTTACACAAATAAGTAAGCCTCACAGCAAATATTCAAAATTTTATTTGACAACTCTAGTCGCTCTTGACAGTGTCAGTCAAACATTGTTTGTAGTGTATTCTGTCAGCGTTAAATACACACAGCATGCCCGGCAGATCACACAGCTGCCATAGAAGCTAATGGCAAAGATGACAAACAATGTATTTTCTTCATTTTAACGCTTTTAACACATCATTGCCGCCATTAACCGTTGATTTTAGCACCACGATTGGGGCTAACTGGCATTGCTCTTAATTGAGTCGGTACACAACATTTATCTGCTAAGTACAAAAATATTTACTTTGTGTAATTTGTGTTTATTTTATATCGAAAAGAAAACTATTATCCACTCGCAAAATTATAATATAAATAAATATTATTAAAGACAATGTGTCAAATTGCCCGGAGATCAATGAAGAAGTACGATGTTTGATTTAAAAACAAGTTAAATTACTATCGTCTAGTTTATAACACACACATCACGATGATATGTATGGATTCGAGATAACGACCTTGGTCGCCCAACCCACCTTTGAGTGTCTTTTTTTTCTAATAGCAGAATATTCAAAATGTCAAATTATATAATAATAAACTGAACAACTTGGGTATGGATTTAAAAAATCACCCGAATAGGTTAGGCTCCAGTAGCATAATTTGACAGAGCTTTTTATACCCTACCCGCGAAATATTGGTTCTAGATCCACCTTGTGGTATACCAATTGTCATATATCGACTAGCTGATTCAATTTAGACAGTTTGTCCGTCCATCTGTCCATTACAATTTTACATGGAGAGGAGGTATGTCAATATTTAGCGGGTTCAAATGCATCCAAACTTTTGTGTGAAAATGGTGATATTTCGCATTCAATGGCGTATATATATGTACTCATGAAGGACACAAACCAGAAAAGTTGACAATATATCCAAGAAGAGTGATTGACCTTTAAATTTATAACAATTACATTGATAATATGTAGTCGGATGTTGGAGTTATACTAAGATAATTACATGTGTATACGTATTATGATTTGGTTTCCACATTTTACAGTAAATTCACGTTATGGTCAAGGATAACATCTAAAAATGTCGATGATGATCAGAGGAACCGAAAACTTTATTTCTTTTATATTTAATCCTATCTAATATGTAGACACAATTTTTGTACAGGCTGATTGTACTGCAAAGAAAAATACATATCATGAGATTCTGAATTCCTTACATTAATGCACATCTCATTGCGCTCTTGATTTTTTACAGCTGGAGAGAACTGGACCTTCTCGCTCATGTTACATCAGCCCAGTAAATATTCTGTTCCATAATCTTCTTCGAAAGTATTCACGGCAATCTCTGTGGGTTTAATCCCAGAACTTTGTTTATATATTTTTAGAGTTGGAAGACCTGGAAGGAGAGAACTGGACCTTCTCGCTCATGTTACATCAGCCCAGTAAATATTCTGTTCCATAATCTTCTTCGAAAGTATTCATGGCAATCTCTGTGGGTTTAATCGCAGAACTTTATTTATATATTTTTAGAGTTGGAAGACCAGTGTCTAGATGAAGCATGTAGTTGGTCGATATAGCTTTTATTAATGTAAAATCGAAATAACTTTTCTACACATTCATATTTCTGATATCTCCAGATCTGAGCTTCAAACAATCCATACGCCTATGGATCTTGAACATGTGTGTAAATGATATAAGATTTTCTTAAAAAATGAACATTGAGTGATAACTTTTAGTTTTGGAGGATACCAAGGTAGGTTTATATGTTGACAGTTTCCATCGCCTGTTTTTCATAATACCGTTTCAAATGTAATGCTAATCTGCTACCTTTGCGAAAACAAGTATTTTTGACTTTGACAAATTAACTTTGAGGCACCATTTTGTACAATACTTGTGTAATGCACGAGGGTCGTCGGCATAGAGCAAATTTTTCCAACAGAAATTACTGTATTTTACTGTTTAGTGATTATAATTTCCATTCCGGGACCTTGGTAGGTAAACAACTTATCCACATAATATAAGTCAATATAAGTCAATGTTCCTATAAGGCGGACTTCGGAATGATTAAGATCTAAGCCTAATTCTCCCATCTATGTGGCTGTAGTTTGGTTTTTTTCTCCTGGCATCGCGTATACGACGTTCTTACATTTTTTGCAATTTTATTTTCTTAAAAAAAGAAGCATTTTTTTTTGTATTTTGTTCTTTTAAATTCTTATGTGACAATCTTTTAATACTACTCTCAAGTTTTTTTAGATATTCGCAGGGAATGAGTATAGAGGAGAGGATTCTAAAGAAATCATGTATAAACATTATCCACGAGGTTACATCCATTTCATTTAACACATAGGGCATCATACGCCCATACATATATTTATCCTTTAAAATTTTCCTGACATATAATTCCAAAGGCAACAAAAACTGTTCTCATGGCTCTTTAGTCTGGTAGAAAATCGACAAAACTATTCGAATATTATAGGAAGTTTAAATTGATGACATTTAGCATATTATATATTGAGTGGTCAGCCGAGCAATTGTTCATATATGTATTTATAAATGAGTTACCGGGTTACGATTATTTGCACATTTAATAATATTTTATCATGAAACCGGAGGGCTCGCAATTTAAAGTCTTGAAAGACTTTCAAAATTCAATAATATTTAAAATTTTAATTTTTTTTATTTTCATACAGTAATCTCAGAATGAATGTTATCTTATATAAAATTGATGTTATGCTTAATGCCTCTCTTGTTCATATATTATAATCATAGATATAAAGGAAAACATTAAAGGATACTCTCGTTTGGGGTATAATATAAAATAAAGAGTTCCTTCCATAGAGTGTTATTGTTATTATTCATGTCATACTCTGTGAATATAGCGTGATAATTATTTTTCACAATATTTGTTTTTTTCTTTGCACTGATTTTCTACTGCATAAAATTAATGAATGTATGTTTGTATGTATGTGTTTGCAGCTTTCAACAGAGTTTGTTCACACAGGAGCATTGCTCCTTTCGTTGAAAGCTACAAACATAAATCGGCACACTTTCAAAAAAACATTTAAATTTTTTCTTTTATTTTTTGGTTGTTATTTAGAAATTGTATCTTGTAATATTTTCATTTGACACTATTTTTTTATTTTCTTCCATTTCACTTGCAAATTTATTTTAATTTTATGGAATTCATTATGACTGGATGAGTGGGTGCGTGTCGGTTGAGCCCATTTGAAATATGCTAGAATTTTTTTGTATTTTTACGTTTCGTAAAGCATTAGCTTTGTTTCAGCTGTTAGGAAATATTTTCGGAATTCTGTGTAATCAAGACGACCGAACACACGTAGCTATTCGAATTTTTCGTTTCGAATTAAAAAATAACTGAACGCGACGTTTCAAGTCTTGAAGCCGATGACTTGAATTTTATTCTGTCACTTCTTCTTCTTTTTAAAGGTATTTAGCGAGCGGCCAGTGTGTGTATCCCCACATTAGAAGTTGACGGACGAGGAATATCGGCGAGACTACCGTTTTCTATGAAAGTTGCAAACTAAATAAATCTCAGGCAAATATTTTAAAGTTTTTCCCCATACAATAGCCGAAGCAACACGGCGGCGTCAAAGGAGAGTAGAAAAACGAGTATCTCAAAATTAAGCACACACACATTCGCACAATACCATTGGAATTGTATCCAAGGCAGAGAGCCGAGTGTGGTAAGCTGCGCACTGAAAGCTAGTGCTGTTGCTGCGGCTGCTGAATCGAATTGTATAAACAAAAACAGCAGCAACAACAACGACGACGACAGTAACTTGAAGCTCCGAAATGTAAGGAAAGAAAACCGAAACAAAAAATAAAAGGTTTGCGTTAAATGCGGATAAATAGACACACACCATAAGGCAGGCGGATGGATGGATGGACATGTTTTCCATAGATTTGACTAGCTTTATCAAACAAATACACACAAACACTCACACATTGATAGACCGGCCGACTAGTCGCAAAATCCGCTGTCTTTCACAAAACGGCAACCGGAGGTTTTCATCAAGCGTGGCTGAGAAAAGCGGCATTGCGTGGCCTTTTGTTGTTGTGGTGTATGAAAACAAACGCCGCACACACACGCCTCGCCACAACACCACTCATCGCACAAACAATCATTTCACATTTCATTCATTTCTTGTTGGCTTTGCCAAGTGAAATTATCACAGCTGGGGACATTCTACTCTTCTCCGAAAACAAAAATGTTGCTGCCACAAAGCACTACTGTGTCAGTTGGTTGACTGGATGGATGGATGTTTTGTTATTGTTGCAGGTTTTTCCTTTTTGGCTTTTACATTCAGATTCCAGTAAACAAAGACATTTCCACTGGAAGTGTTTGTTTTTCTTCTTGCACGTGAGAGCTAGTTTGCCGCAATTTCTCTCACTTGTTCGTCCCCCTCTCTCTCTGGGACTCTTGTTGGTTTTCATACAAACAATAAACAGCAAGAAACCACAACTGGAAAAGCGCGAATACTCGATGTGATGTGTGAAAATCGGTTTAGTTTGCAACGGCTTCTTGTCGCAATAACATCATGCAACGCTAGCAGAGGAAAATCTTCAGTTTGCACGCAAAAAAAAAAAATATAAAATTGCAATAACAGCATGCAACTATGAATAACAACTGGTTTCATACATGGCCAATAGCTCTTGTGCACCAACAGTATTTTGAATAAATTACACAAAATTATGGATGCTATACAAAGTTTGACATTTCAGTTTTTACTTGGTAATAATTATCTCTATTCTTATATTTAGGTATAAGGGGAATCCCTATAATTATGTCCGTATTTACATACACAACATACCACTTCTACTGTGTTTGGTATTGAAAATTATTTTAGTATAACCCCCATAAACTGTATTTATTTTTACATCACAATACAGTATCAAACATATCGAAGATTTCAGACGCTAGTTTTCAATAGAAGTGACTGTAATTTTCCTTGGAGATAAACAACTTCTTTCACAGAATGTTCAATAATGGACTATTTATTGAATTGACCTTCATAACGGCTCCAACTCATTTTAGATATTTTGGACGTTGTGGCCACATTTTCGAAACTATTTTTGCTATAAAAATATAAAATACATAATCGTAGAGGATATAAAATGTTTTAAACGTAGTTTTACTTCTCTTCCAAAAATAGTTGATAACAATTTCTGGTCATAATTCTGCAATATTTGAATATATAACATTGGTATTAAGCGTCGTCATTTTAGGCTCGATTTACAGCCAAATTTGTGGAAATTTATTTTGGATTGGGATGAATGTCTTCCCACTAAAAATTATTAAAATTATTACAGGGTAACTCCTATATTACGGTATGTCAAGAATTCAGTATTTGAGGATTTTAGACGTTTTACAATCGAATAGATACTAATTATATATTTAGCTTAAAATCTTCCCAGCAAAAAAAAATACCAATATCGGGTATATCACCCATATAAAGAACCACACTCTTTAAACGTATTTTGATGGCCCTAGACATATTTTCCAATCGATGTTACTACATTTCAGTTTTATGAAGTGGTTATAATTTGATATTGCGGGACCTTAGTGGGTAAACAATTTTTCGCAGAACATTTTGAATTTAACGCAATGTTCCTATAAAGCGGTCTTTTTCAGAATGTTTAAGATAAAATCATTATTTTCCAATCTAAGTGTGTAGATGGGTATTTGGTTTACTCCTGAGACTTTTAAGAAACAAAAAATATAAACGGAAAATAATTGAAACTATTTTTTTATTTTGATATATACGATACTATGTACAATGCCTTTTCTATAGGGTGAAATTCTGATGGTTGTCATGGCCATTATAAAACCCTGATTTTTGACCACCACAACCAATCATTGACATGTTTCGATGTATTTTTGAGGTATATTTTCATCAGCGAGGGGATCCACTGCATTTTCCAAGAAATTTGTATAAACAATCCGATCCATTACTACATAAATCTCGTAAATAGATGGAACACCATGATTCGCAGGAGCTTTACAATACTGAGGCCGGAGTCTTTCATTTTTAGGCCTTTTTAGGCCGCAAATTTGGTCGCGTCAGAGCCTCAAATATTAAACTTTAATTCCTTTGAAATTGCGTCGGATTCCAGATTGGCTTTCAAAAAAGTTTTTACCAAATCTTTTTTGAAAGCCAGTATGGCTTTCCGATTCTTTTCAGGAAATAAATGGCTTTTTTGACAATTTTCGGTTTCACAGCTAGTCTACGTTCGTTCCAAACGAACCCGCTCTCACCAATTCAGTTGAACTCGTAAATGGTTGTTTTTTACTTCTCATACAGCTTATTGATTGGTATGAACTGATGTTCTTTTGCAGCCTTCCTCCGTCATTAACTGTCACTACTGATATAGTTGCATAAAATTAGTTTTGAGTCAGTTCCCTTATCCATAAATTATTTATTTCAAAATGCAATTATTCTTCTTTTTTTAAAGTGAATAAATCACCCAATTAAAAAAGAAGATATGGTTATACGGCATTTATTGTCTTTGCAATTTCAGTCGCTTTAGTATTAGTCACCAGTGTACACATAAATATAGATCACATATTTAAATTCGGCACGTCAATGGATACTGTATTAGCATTAACTTTTTTCTATTTATTAAAAAGATTGAAATACCAATAATTAAACGCTAATTTAAAAAAATTAATTTAAAAAAAAAAACTTTATTTCGTGTACCTTTTTATTTTATTTAAAACTAGTTGGACCCGTGGCGCTTCGCTGCCCCTGCTCAAATTATTAAGCAATATATACAAATTTTAATTTTAAAATTAGGAAAACTCTGGACTTTTATGTGATTGCATTAATACTACACATTTCTATTTCTTTTTTTGGTTTTGAAATTGAATCTTAAACACACTGTTAATAATTTTTATCAATTTTACACAATTTTTATTTCGTTATAAATATGTATGTCCATCAAAAGGAAGAAAAGGCGGTTAGCGGAATTACTGAACTGGTTGTTATTGTCAGTACAGATAATGACACTTAATAATTAAAATTACTATTCTGTTACTTCCCCCCAAAATTGTATTTATTATAATCCATATATTTTTTGTAAACCAAGTAACATTTTTTATATACATACACTAGCGGGACCCGTGGAACATATTAGTAAAATCCGTTTGGTGGTTTTTAAGCCCACAAACAATATGTTTCTATTTTCTACGTATAGATTTAAATGCAATGAGGTGTGAATTTTCCCTTGTCCGCTGTCATGTTGTGTGGATGATGCGTACTTACACTCATATTACTTAGCAATAGTTTGAAGTCGGTATCTGTAACCGTACTTAAGATATACACAAATTACATATTCATAATTTTTGAGTTTTGATTACGTTTGATGCTATAACAACGCATCCTCGTGAAATCTTAGAAGTTTATATAGCATATGTTATTCCCAGGGCATGTTATGACGTTCTGTGAAAATCTCAGTCACATCTTTTCAGCATTTTTAGAGTCTACAAACAAAATATTTTAAATTTTCAATATGCTGATTTTTTAAAATGCAGTAAAAAGAGCATTTTCCGTTGATCGTACCATGCTCATTTTTGTATGGATGTTGTGTATTGACAACTTCGTTATTCAGGCAAATTTTGAAAACTGTGTCTGTAACCGTTCTTAAGATAAACGCATATTACATGTTCAGAAATTTTGAGGTATGTTCACTATTGATGCTATAACTCCGCATCCACGCGGAATTTTAACAGTTTATATAGCCTATGTTACTTTCAGGGCATGCCCCGACATACAGTGTAAATCTCATTAAGATCTGTTCAGCGGTTTTGGCGTCTATCGGTAACATACAAACAAACAAACAAATTTTTTTCTATTTTATATATACAGTGAGTGTAATAAGTATTTTGCCTCAATACAAATTTGACAAATTTCTAATATATACGCCTAAAGCCAGCATACTAAAGATGTTAAATGAATTATTTATGATAGGATATGTTTGTGGACATATTAAGATCTTATTTCTGCAAGAATCACTGCGAAAGACCTATTGGTCTAGAAGATATCGGCCAAAATCTATACCAACCCAAAAATGATTATCACAAAAAAGTATTTTGCTTTTTATTATTATTTTTGAAAAAATCTTTATAGAACATACGCTTTGTCTTTTTATAGTTACCATTTCGGGTAACCACATACTAAAACAGATTTGGCGACGATTTCAATAAACAACGGCATTTCTTTGCGAATATTTTTTCACATTTACGTTCAATATATTCTCCAGCAATATTTCATTTAATATTTGTTAATTTCTCGTCCTAATCTCAAAATGAGAGTATTAAATATAGTCGTCGCGGCTTCAAAACATGCCAAATAAGTTTAGAATAATGAAAAGGAGGTTTTGCCAAATATATCGCGAGGACAGGACCTTAAAAACTATTTTCGTCGCTTACATTGGTTCCTAGATCAATATTAATGGACCATAAAGTTTTTAAAGTCAGAAAAATGCGGTTTAGCGATATTTTTTAAATAATTTGTTTGTCGGATTTTGGTTTTAATAGTTTTTAAGGTCCTGTCCTCGCGATATATTTGGCAAAACCTCCTTTTTTGTGATAATCATTTTTGGGTTGGTATAGATTTTGGTCGATATCTTCTAGACCAATAGGTCTTTCGCAGTGATTCTTGCAGAAATAAGATCTAAATATGTCCACAAGTCGCTACATGTAACCTATCTTAAAAAATTAACATACATACATAATTCTTTCAGATATACAGACATACAATTGACATATGAATATATTTGATGCTATAACTCCGCATCCAGGCGGATTTTAAAAGTTTAACTAACCTATGTTACTTCCATGGAATCGCTTGATGACCTGTGAATATTTTAGTAAAATCTGTTCAATGGTTCTTGATTCCACAAACAATATGTTTTCCATTTTTGCACGTACAGATTTAAATGCAATGAGGGGGGGCATTTTCCCTTGATCGTGCCCACATTACCCATACATATTTCGAAGTCGGTATCTGTAACCGTTCTTAAGATATACGCAAATTACATGTCCATAATCTTTGAGGTATGATTACATTTGATGTTATAACTCCGGATCCACGCGGAATCTTAGAAGTTTATATAACCTATGTTTTTCCCAGGACTTGCCATGACGTTCTGTGAAAGCCTCTGTAAAATTTGTTCAGCGATTTTTAAGTCTACAACCAAAATGTTTTCTAATTTCAATATTCAGATATTTAATATGCAATGGAATGTGCATTTTTCGTTGATCGTACCATGCTCATTTTCATATAGATGGTGTGTATTTACACCTACGTTATTCAGACAAATTTTGAAGACGGTATCTCTAGCCGTTCTTAAGATATACGCATATTATATGTTCGGAAATTTTGAGGTATGTTTACTATTGATGCTATAACTCTGCATCCACGCGGAATTTTTGAAGTGTATCTAGCCTATGTTACTTTCAGGGCATGACATGACATACTGTGTAAATCTCATTAACATCTGTTCAGTGGTTTTTACGTCTATCGGTAACATACAAACAAACAAATTTTTTTTCTATTTTCTATATATAGAAGATAGAAGAAGCTCACATAGTTTAAAATTAGAAATTTTTATAAAAACTATAATTTGATTCATACCTAAGTCCTTATGTTGTACTCTGCATTGGGTATGTAATATCAAATAAATCTTCGTTAGATCAATCTAATCTTATTTTTCGTGTTTCATAATCTCAGATTTTATGGCAATAATTTTTTTCTTGCCTTTTAATTTTAGAAATATAATTTCGTCGATTTCATCCCAACGTCGAGAAAATATTCGACTTATTAACGAAAAATGTTTTCTAATGACGACTTGTTATTTTAAGTTTGGTACACAATCGATTCAAATAAGCCGTAGTTTAAAATGAAAACCATAGATCATCGACAATATCTGTGCCTATTTTTAACTTATGTTAGTTATCCACAATGTACAAAAAATCAATAACATATTTAATTGTTAAATAATTAACAAATTATATTTATTATTATCAATGTGCCAATTAAATTAATTACCTGTTAATGGAGCATAATTTGAATAAAATCCATTTATTCAATTAAACAGTTATTTTCGTCGCACTTACCTAGAAAAATAAGAAAAAAACATGAATGATTTTTAGACTATTTATAGTCTTGAACTTAAGAAATAATAATAAATTTAGAAAACATATTTTCAGATTAATACCATAAAAAGAAATATAATACGCGGGGAAATATGTACAATAAACAATTTAGCATAAAAATTAGAATAAGTGTGTTGAAAATATTTTGAATTAAATATACAAAACTGCAATTACGTATTATTTGTAACCCTTATACAAAATAATATAAATTTTTAAAAATTTGTATAATTGGACAGTTGACTCAATTGCAAATTGCATTTCATAGGCCTTGACATTGACAAATGTACTATAGAGTGCTTAACAGAGAGCTGCGAATATATATTTCTAGATAGATACTTTATCAATACAAAATGATCCGTATCAAATTTAATATCACGAAGCAGATGTAATCACCTGCCGCTTTCATTCACAAGTTCGAACAAAATTTGCATATGAAATATAGTTGTAGTGCTAACAAAAAGTAGTTAATAAAACAGCAAATTATCGTAATGACACCAGAATTAATTATAGAATCATGAACTAGGAGTCGCGACAGTAATTTACAAGTTACTATAATAAATTTTAAACTATATCAACAGATCTAACTGTAAGTTTTCTCATTAGCAAGGATGAGAACAATAAATATGAAAATACACGAGTTTCGATAAAGGTAAATAAATGGGGAGAAATCTAAAAACAGAATAGCGAATGTTATAAAAAAATTTTAAACACGAATTGTTTTCGGTGTCTTCTTTATTGAAAATAATTTAAATAAATATTTGCAACCTTTTTATCGGTTACACAAAAAATTTGCAAATGGAAATTTTATTTCAATGAAGATTCGCCTTTCACACATTAAATATACCCTACACAGAATATCTTTGATTTAATCCAAAAGTTTACAACACATAAACATGATGTTAGTAAAATGGTCATATGTCTTGTATATGAGTCGTTTATTTTGAAAGTGGTTCATGGTCCATTTTATGTTCTAATACAAATTTTGATTTTATAGAAAAGTTTGCAAAACATATTACGTTACATTTTCTATCGTGTTTAATGGCCCTAAGCCTCAAACAAAATTAATGCCACTTAATAATTGAAACCCAAACCTTTAAATATCTATATATAAAAAATGGGGAAAATAAACGACTCATATGTGACCTATGTAGTCTCCAAACAGAGGCAGAAACTTAACACATATCATTCATATAATAATTTCTTCTTTAACACTATTTAAAACATATCATAGTCGTGTTTTGTTGTCCTCCTCCATTCTTTATTATTGAAATAAAAATATTCATTTGTATGTAAAAATAAAATTAAATACGTAAACACAATTTAAATATTGTTCATTTGTGGTATAACCGGTTTAAGGAAAGCGAAAAAGATGTCCTGGTCACACAAGAGACAACCTATGAAACCCGCAAAGAAAATTATTTTGGATAATCTTCAAATCAATATCAATCTCCGAATAACTATGCTGATGATATTGGCACATCGCTCATGCTAAGCACATTTTACGGATTGTTTAGGCATGACAAGTGTCGAAACATATTTTGTTCATATATTACTAAAATTTGAGCAACAACAACATCGCTCAAGATCTTTTGAACATCTTAAGTGACGATCTAAATTACATCGAAAGGGTTATGACTGTGACATTGAAACCAAAAAAAGTCCAATTACTCAATGCAAATGTCCTGAAATCGTCCAAGACCGAAAAAATCATCAAGTTATTTCAAATACAGCTTAACGATGGGAACAGATGCCCAGCTTCAATGTTGTTCAGACACTTGTTGTTTTTTCTTAACCCGAGCTGTGCTAGTGTGACCATATGGTCACACTCATGATACGATCAGTAAATCATCTTAAAAACCTGTACCCGAGCAGTGCTAGTGTGAACGATTATCCTTATAAGAAAAAAGGATACAAATCAAATTTTTGATTTGTAGAGACGAAAGTTTCGTCCCACAATTCAAAAAAAAAAAATAATAATTACAGCACTTTTCGGGTTAAGTTATTTCATAGGGAGAATTCTCAGTTATCCGAACAAAGTTATACTTTATTTAAAGCTGCATTTTTAATATTACGAAACTTAGTTTATGTTATGTTGAAAATAGGACATACACGTACACCAATATTAGGACATACACTTAAGGCTGTAAGTGGTCTGTCATGCGAAAAGATTTAGAAGAAGTCAAATTTTGGATTTGACTGTATTATTCTAGGAATTATGTTTTGTTTGAGAAGTTTTTCAGTTTTTTTTTTCGTTCACACGTCCTAAGGTCGGTTATTTGATGGAAGTTCTAATTTCCTAAAAATTGGGTTCGGAAGCTTGAAAAGGCTGGGAAATATACTATGTTTCGATGTCTTTTCCACACGATCTACACCAGCAGCTTCCCTCGCATCTTGGGTAGGTGGGGCTGCAGGTTGTTATGTCCTGTGAGAATACCAATCAGTCTGATGATTTACTTTTTTTTAACATTAGGGTTTGCTTTGTCTTATCCTGCTTTGGGTCTCCCCATACAGTTTTTGTGTTTATCTGGCGTTATCACGTTCCCTATTATTCCTATGTGACACGGTACTCATATGATTCTTACGAAACCATGTCGCGAAATATAATTAATGGTTTTTATACATTCTAATAGAGTTTTGGATTAAGGGGACATAGTTTTTATGGCTTGTTTAGTATCTGTCATTATATTTATTACTAGCAAAGTGTCCGCTACTTCGTATGCGGAAAGGTAATACAAAACATATTTCATATGGAATCGTGAATAAAACCCTTTGGTACTTCTTTCTTACTCTCCGTCAGTGACCCACATTACAAAAATTAGATTTCCAGCTCTCTCCGTTGCCGAAATGGAAATTTCTATTTACTATTCCTACACATCAATTCGAGTTTCCAAAGTTATCTCCATAGCTAAATACTACACTTTAATAGTAATCTAAATTCCAAATTTCAGGACCCAACCAAATCCAAATTGTTCCAAAAGTCCAAATTTAGTACTTTTCGTACTCATAAGTACGAATTTCCAAACATACCTCAATACTGATATCAAATAGTAATCGTAAGACAAAATTTAAGAATTCCAGATCTGTCTGTTCACCAAAAACCAAATTGTACCAGATTTGGTACCATTCTGTACTTTTCGTACTTTCCTACAGTAACCTAAGTTGCAACATTCGGGATTCCAATTCTATCAGTTCACCTAAGTCCGAATTGTACCATATTTTGTGCTTTTCGTACCCTTAAGTACGAATTTCCAAAACTACCCCAGTCATGTTCTCCAATAATAACCTTTAGTCCACATTTAAGGACTCCAGCTCTATCCGTTCACCAAGAACCAAATTTAGTACCATTTATTACTTTTCTTAGAGGTAAGTACGATTTTATAAAATTTCCTCAATTCCACACTCCAACAGTAATTTTAATCATAAATAAATTTTGTAGCATATTCTACGTTCTACGTTCAATTTCTTTCATTTTCTATTTCTATGTCTATCTCTATCCTTTCATTTAAATCCAAATTGTACTAATCTTAGTACCATTTAATACACATAATCATGCATTTTCAAAACTACCTCGATATCTCAATCCTACACTCCATCCTTAATTTTGATTCCAAATTTTAGGATTCCAGCTCACACAAAACGAATTGTACTCTATTTAATACCATTTGGTGCTTCTCGTATCCAAAAGTGCAAAATTTCAATACTACCTTAATCCTGTGATTTGCATTCCAAGTTTAAAATTTTCATCTCTATCCATTCACTCTGATCTAAACTGTACCATATTTAGTACTATTTAGTACACCTAATGACAAATTTTCAAAACTACCGAAATCCAAGAGTAATATTAATTCAAAATTTCAGGATCTCAACCCTATCCATTGGTACCATTTAGTACTTTTTTTCTACAATTAAGAATTTCCTAAACTCCGTCAATCCTACACACCAAAAGTAATTTTAATTCCAAAATTATGGAGTCCAACTCTATCCATTCACACTTAATCAAGTTGTACCAAATATAGTACCATTTAGTACACATAAGTACTATGCTTCCATGTCTTAATTCTATATTCTAAAAGCAACAATTATTCCAAATTTTAGTTTTCCAGCTCTCTCCGTTCACCCAAATCCAAATTGTACCATATCTAGTGCCGTTTAGTACTTTTCGTACACACAAATACGAATTTCCAAGGATGTCTCTATAGCTCAATCTTCAACAGTAATCAGAATTCCAAATTTCAAGGTTTAAGCTCATTCGTTTAAGCAAAATCCAAATTGTACTATATTTAGTACAATTTAGTACTTTTCTTACTAATAAGTACGAATTTCCAAAACTACCTCAATTCTACACTGCAACAGTACCGCAATCCTGTATTCCAACAGTAGTCCTAATTCCGATTTTTAGGATTCCATCTATATACACTCAACTAAAAGCAAATAGTACCAAATTTAGTACCACTTAGTACTTTTTAAAAAATATAAGTACGAAAATCTTAAACTATTTCCATACATTAACACCACTTCCCAACCTGTATTCCATAAAAAATTTCAAGATTTTAGCTATATATGTTCAATATATATACAATTAGAATTAAATTTAGTACCTTTAGTACACTTATAGGTCGAATTTCCAAAAACCCTTTTGTATAGCTTTCTAACTTTCCATTCGTCTTCTAGTTCGAATTTCCAAAAACCCAGCCTTATCTCACGCCTACACACCAACAACAACCCACACACAAAATTTCAAGCTTCTAGCTTTAGCCGTTTCGTCTGGGCGATGATCTCTGTTATATATAAGCTCTTCTATATATATGGAGATAATTACGCATTTTTAAAACTACCTCCATGTCTCATCCTACACTCCAACCTTAATTTTAACTCCAAATTTTAGGATTCCCGCTCAAACAAAACGAATTGTACCATATTTAGTACCATTAAGTGTCAATAAGTACGAAATTCCAATACTTCCTTAATTCTGTAATTTTCATTTACCATCTCTATCCGTTAAACTCTAATCAAAATTGTACCAAATGTTGTACCATTTAGTACACATGCTGACTAATTTTCAAAACTACCGACATATCTCAATTCTGCACTCCAACTGTAATATTAATTAAAAATTTCTGAATATCAGCCTTTATTATTTAGTACTTTTTGTTTCTATAATTAAAAATTTCCAAACCTATGTCAATCCTACACTCCAACAGTAATTTTAATTCCAAAATTCTGGAGTCCAGCTCTATCCGTTCTCAAATAATCAAGTTGTACCAAATATAGTACCATTTAGTACACATAAGTACTATACTTTCATATCTCAATTCTATATTCCAACAGCAACCATTATTCCAAATTTTAGGTTTCCAGCTCTCTCCGTTCATCCAAATCCTAATTGTACCAAATCTAGTGCCGTTTAGTACATTTCGTACACACAAATACGAATTTCCAAAGATATCTCTATAGCTCAATCTTCAACAGTAATCAGAATTCCAAATTTCAAGGTTTAAGCTCATTCGTTTAAGCAAAATCCAAATTGTACTAAATTTGGTACCATATAGTACTTTTCGTACCAATAAATAACTACCTCAATCCTACATTCAACATTCATTTTTTCACAATTTGAAGACTCCAGCTCTATCTGTTCAACTAAATCCAACATGCACCAAATTTAGTACTATTTAGTACTTTTCGTAAACATAAGTACGATTTTTTAAAGCTGCTTCAATCTTGTACTACAATAGTAGTCCTGATTCCGATTTTCCGGATTCCATCTCTATACACTCAACTAAATGCAAATAGTACCAAATTTAGTACCATTTTGTACTTTTTATACACATAAGTACGAATTTCTTTAAGCATTTCCATACATCAACACCACTTCCCAACCTGTATTCCATATAAAATTTCAATATTCTAGCTATATAGGTTCAATATGTTCAAAATACATACAATTAGAACTAAATTTAGTAATTTTTAGTACTTTCAGTACACTTATAAGTCGAATTTCCAAAAACCCATTTTGTACAGCTTTCTAACTTTCCATCAGTGACCCACATTCCAAATTTCAGAATTCTAGCTCTTCCCATTCGCCTAATACAAAGGGTACCATATTTGGTACATTTTAGTACTTTTCGTACCCTTCTAGTTCGAATTTCCAAAAACCCAGCCTTATCTCACGCCTACACACCAGCAACAACCCACACACAAAATTTCAAGCATCTAGCTTCAGCCGTTTCGTCTGGGCGATGATCTGTCAGTCACTCACTCCCTCACTCACTTAACACTAAGCTCGTTTATATATATATATATATATATAGATATATAGATATTCTGACCAGAGTTCGCACTAAACCAATTATAGTCGATTTTTTACACCGTTTCAGCCTCTGCATAACAGACACTCCTCAGTTAAGATCCTTAAGAGACTACTGATAATGGTAACCCACAGCAGTGATTATAAAACCCTCCCTGCAGCGTCCCTTGTCTTACTTTGTCCCTGATATTTAGCATGTGCCTAACCCATGAAGGATTGGATAAGTGTTTAAGTGCTGACATTATTGAAATAAAAATTTTCTTCTCGACGGTGCTTTCAATATGTTGTACCACCTCATGCAGATCGATTTCCTTTTAGGCTTTCGGAGGTTCGCAAACCTTATACTCGAGTTAAAGAGTTCTGCTAAATATGGTGATATATAATATAGTCCGCCTCATTTTGTAATAAAGCTAAAGACGTTGTCGGGCCCAACTGTTTTGAACGGTGAAAAGCTGTTCAATCCATCGGGCACCATTTGTCTATCTTAGGTTTTTCTTATCTTTCCTTCGGGGGGAAGTGAGCTTTCATACGGAGTCTTATTGTTTCTTCTGTTGTATCTATTCTATTCCCACCTCATCTAACATGGTTTCGGGTTGAGTGAAGGTTTATGATAGAAACTTCTTTATTTTTGATTCACAGGATTTCTTCCAGAGGTTGCTTTTAGCGGTTCTCGTCATTTTGTTATATTATTTTCTTTTAGCGTGGAAGTTGTCCCACTAACCTTATTAAAATATTTTCATAATTCCGTAGGGTGCAACATAATCTACTCTTCCACGAATATAAAACGTGTTTTAGTGTCTTTGTAATTAATTTGTTTATTTTAACAATTCTCAGTTATAATAATTGAAGCGAATAAAGCTTTTATCGTTAAGTAACGGAAATATAACACATTTATCTGTGAAATTGCATTTTAGAATCAAATTACAAGTTTTTCGTCGACTTAATTTAATTGTTTGGTTATCGATTTACAACTTTGTAGATATTTATAAAAAAGGTGGATGCTAATTGGTAAAATTCCCACATAGGGAGATGTTTATGACCTTGAATTAACATATTCTAATTGGCTATAATGTTAATTAGCTTAAAACGCCGACAACAATGTAAGATAGATTATTAAAAATTATGCCTGTATAGGGTAAGCCTATTTGAAAAGTCTATGTCAATAACAATCCAATAATGTATCCGTATATAACATTATCGGATGGTTATTGACATTGACTTTTCAAATTTGCTGGGACTTGAACCACATGAACTTTTGTTTACATCGAATTCCGTGAGACCTCTTGTTGTCATTTATTTTTGTCGTTTAATAAGCGTGTGTTGCTAAACCAATTCATATTTTATTTTCACAATTAACAAAATGTTTGTATGGCAAATTATTTATAGTTAAACGTTTAATTTAGTACATATTTTATAATTTCCCAGAATTTGTCACATTTTGTAATCACTATTATTTTATTAGATTAATTGTACGCATTTAAATGGCGCTCGATAATAAATTCTGACGTTCGACAAATTAAATTAATGAAAATCATCATTACACAAAAAAAGCAAAAAAAACAAAAACACATCTATGTGACAAAATCAATTAGCCATTACAGAACGTTTCTGTGAACTTCTAACAGCAGACAATATATCAAGTCTGGAAGTTTCAGTGCAATAAAATTGGCCGGGCGCTGCATTTCCAGCAACAAATTGCAGCTAGTCTTGTTTTGTTTGTGGTTTGTAAGAAATATACTCGTATGTATGTATGTTCATAAATAATACCCAACTCAAATCAACAGCGAAAAGAAAGATAAACTTTTATTTCGACTTTGAGTGCAGCAAATTGATTTGAATTACAATATTAAATTAAACTTCGAGAACATCTCTTTGTGCGTAGCATTACTTACTCGGACGGACAGTGGTATCAAATAACAAATAATTGAACCTAGAAAAAGTAAAAAAAATTGTATGTCGGTGTTGCCGATATTTATATACGCTCAGCCTATGGTTTGCGGAAGTCTTCGGATTTAATGTTGATCAAGTCGGCTATTCAATTCGCTTCAAATTAAATTTACATGTTAATAAAATATCGACCATTTGTGGGGAAGGAAACAAAAGGAGAGGACCAATGGGTCCCATCTTCGGCCTTGGCAGAGATAATAGGTTGCGCAAAGTTTGGTTAAAATCGGACATTCCATTCGACTGATATTAGATTTATATATATTGAAAATGTTGACCATTTGTGTGGGGAGGTACCAGAAGGAATGGCCCAATGTGTCCCATCTACGGAATTGATCTAGATGTTAAAATATTTGGATGTTCAAAGTTTGGCAGAAACTGGTTACGGACGGACATTTGTAAATCGACTCTAAATTTTCCGAAACGGTTTTGGTCCACAGAAACATGGGGTATAAAAACAATATTTCGTTCAGGCACATTTTTTCCGTAGCAAAGTGTATATACCATCATTAGCCATAATATTGAAAGTATAAAAACGTATATTGGATTTTGTAAAATATTTTCAGATGTGGATATAACTGCTATACATTTTCGTCTGAGTTCCAAAGCACCAAATAATTAACATATCTCCGATCGAGATAAAATTTGGTGTCCATTTCAATGGTCGTCAAAAGATGATATGTCTGTTCTATCTACAGGATATTGTTCATATGAGCATCCCTTGTATGTCCCCAAAGTGTTAAAGGGTATCATATAGTCGGTTCCGTCCGACTTTTGATCTTTCCTTACTGGTTTTTAATACGCTATATTCAAACAATATATTCTTATGCCTACTAACCAAACAACAATATTTTAAGATTCTGCCGATATCCGTTTGGGATTTTTGCTCAAAAGGCCAATATTTAGTACATTTATTGTCTTTCAATTTTTTCAAAACTACTTACAAATATTAGTCCAAGTGCAAAATTTCATTTGCCGTCGAGTCATGTCCCTACCTCGATCTGTTGAAATCACGATATATTTCGCAATATTTAAGACAGAGTTTGGTAACTTCTCCTTCTATTCAAAATGTTGATATTTATTATTAGGAAATCTCTGCCAAAAAATATCTACATCGGTTTACGTTTTGGTATAGTTCCCATATGAAGGTTTACATGTAACGACATAGCCCCCTTAAAAGGATAGCTACGGTATTTTGAAGGTTTTAACAGTATTATCAAATTGATGTGGCTGGTATTTGGCATTCAGGGATATTGGAAGATGGAACACATTTTTGCGTATAATTGCCTATATAGGTAAGTATTGATATAGCAAAAAAAAGTAATGAAAAGTTTATAATGATTTTACTAAACACCAGTTTTTGAACCACTGTTCGCCATTTATTGAAAGATAATCGTCCATTAGCTATATACGCAGTATTATGTACTCTGGTTAGTTGTCTGTCCATTTACTTTCATTTCTCATATAAATATCTTATAATAGTCCATTCAATCCAGTTGGTCCAATAAAATGTTGGGTGTATGCGTTCGTTTGTCCGTCCGTTCGTTCGCATATGAATGTTACGGACAATACGAATATTCTATGGCGGGTTGTCGCTGATAAAGGTATGCACAGACGTGCGTTTGCTGTCTTCCTTCGACTGAGAATGCCTATCTCCAAATTTATGAATATCACAAAAAGAGTGGGCGAACAGACAACTTGGGAGGGTAGTTGAAATTAGCATTTGTATTTCAAAGAAATACAGACGGTCTCGCAATTTACATCGAGTTTAAAAACACTACGCTGTTCTATTTTTAGACAAAAAAATAAAAAAGTGAAATGTAAGATTAATATTATAGATAGACGTGATACACTTGCCTGTTACAAACATATGCACAAATACATAATACCCTCTACCACAGCCTTCACTACGTCTATTTAGTGGATTTCTTGAATTTTTCAGATTTTGTCCTGGGCCAAGGCTTTCAATGACTTATTACTAACTGCATCTTCTTGTCGAGAAAACTTAACTCTTTCGAGCTTATATTTAATACACAGCCAGTAAAAATATATATTTTAAAATTACATATGTAATCCAGACCTGATAATGGACGACACATATCAAAAGAAAATTCAAAATCATTCAAAAATTGTTGGTCAAGTTATGCGCTTTTCAGTATAGAGAAGGGGACAAAGAATATGTACAGTACCGTTTGGCTATACAGTCCAAATAACAACTCTTTAACGCAATTAAAACGCTTCGTATTGGAATTACACCCCCTGAATTATTTTTGATTCTTGTAAAAAATAATCTAGGGTCAGGGTTAGCCAACAATACAAACTACTATGATTGAGTTGGGCACACGCATAGATCCGCTGTGAGAGTAATTTTCGTTCTCTCGATACAGATCTTATATGTTAAAGCATTGCAAAGCATACGACATGTTCGATATCGAGAATAATTTTGAGTTGGAACACAGAATTATGATTGCATTGGTACTCTCCCAAAGCGCGAGTGCCATTTAACAGCGGCCAAAGATAGAAGAAGTTATCGTAGTTGGATGCAATTTGGTGCAAGTGCTTATTATTGGCCTAAAGAAAAAGTGACAAAAAATTGGATAGATCGGACTAAGATTTGGTATACCTCCCATATAGTGGGTCTTGAGAATTTCCCCCTTTTTGGGCTATAAAATCTTTAATTTTGAACCAAATTCAATGAAAATTGGCCCATAAAGCAACTGGTATACATACATAATATCGTTAATATTCGGCCAGATTCGATGAAAATTAAGAGTTTACTTAAAAGTTGGACGAATACAGTAATAAGTGTTGTAATTTAATTGTTGGTTAACGTTTCCATACAGTTACCATACAAAGGATCCAGTATAAGTAACTATATTCCAAAATAAGTAACTATTCTAAACTATAAATTCGTTATAATACTATGTTCATAATCAATCGTTATCCTTCTCATTTGGCCATCAATAATTTATTTAATTGTTTGCATAACATATTTGATCATTAACTTCTAATTATTTATTGAATATGTCATATTTATAAATAATAAATACAGCTCAAATAAAAAAGAATTAGGTCGAAACTTTTTTATTCTACTCCACTAATATAAAAATTTGCTTTACAAATTATATGAACTAAGTAATAAAGGCTTGGATAGCTGTAAACTCCTTATTGTCTCTATTTACATAAAAACAACAGTTAATTCTAGTTTTTAACATCCCCAGCAACCAAAATAAACACTTTTATAATAACCGTTAATTTAAATATTCAAAGATTTTAGCATCAGAAAAATGTCCCCATTTTTCGAAAACAAAAAACCATTAAGGAAAGTAGTAAAGTCGGACTGGGCCGACTATATGATACCCTTCACCACTTTGGGTATATTGTATATATGTATCCTAACAATATTATGTCTATGTTCCCTCTTTCTCCAACCTATCCTAACTTTAATTTCATTCGAGCAGATTTAGAGCCGTCTGCGTAATATGGGGAAAATTTATGGAAAACTATTGATAGCAAAATTGATACACGCTATTCGGTACGCCGCGTTGTTAAAAAAAAAAGTAATCTATATGTGGGAGCTATATCTAAATCTGAACCGAAAATTAACACACATCTTTCTAGACTTAATTCAGTACGTTATGACAAATTTTGTGCAAATCGATGGATATATATAGGAACCTTGGTGCACCATTTACATAAAATTGGACGAAAATATATATGGGAGATATGTCAAAATCTAAACCGATTTTCCCGAAACTCACCACTCATCATTCTAGACTCAATTCAGTACGCTATGCCAAATTTCGTGCAAATCGAAGGATACAAAGGGACTTTGGTGTCCTATTTACCGAAAATTGGACGAAAATATATATGGGAGCTATATCTAAATCTGAACCGATTTCCACGAAATTTAACACACATCGTTTTAGACTTAATTCAGTACGCTGTGCCAACTTTCGTGCAAATCGAAGGATATATAAGGACGTTGGCGCATCATTTACATAAAATCGGACGAACATATATATGGAAGCTATATCGAAATCTCGACCGATTTTCCCGAAACTCACCACTCCTCATTCTAGAGCCAATTTAGTGCGCTAAGCCAAATTTTGTGCAAATCGAAGCATATAAAGGGACTTTGGTGCACTATTTACCTAAAATTGGACGAACATATATATGGGAGCTATATTTAAATCTGAACCGATGTTCACAAAATTTACCAAGCATCGTTCTCGACTGTACCACAGAGTGGTGAAGGGTATAAAAAAGTGAAAAAGCTGTTTGTCAACAATTATCAGATTTGAACCCTTGTATAGACAAAACTATTTGACGTACGAATGCCAAATTTCATATTTATTCTTATTGGAGTGTTTTTTATCAATTCTCATCAATAAATTTGTTCTCCGAGGAAGTTAGTTTTAACCATTTTGGCCGCGGTCGTGACACTGTGGGGCGCCTGTTTGGTTATTGCTGGGTTAGAGATTATGAAGACTGTAGAATTGAAAGTTTGACAGAAAGGACCATACTTGTAAATCGCCCTGCTTTCACCTTTGATTGCTATATTTTTTGTAATCAGCATTCTAGGATGCACATAAATATCATATTTTTGTCATATTTACAGTTATAGTTTCATTTTTTTTTTAATTCCCTCACAACAAGTTTTGACTTTATGCCATTTTTACATGCCAGACTCACGTTAAAAATAATAATGAAAGTTTGGGCAACTGTTTGTATATACGAATATGTGTTATAGCGTGGAAACTTACAAACATTAACACTTTGAAAACAGTTTCACTTTACATTAAACTTATTGCTCTTGACAGTGTGGGATCGTCAAATCGCCATAAAAATAGATGCATTGCTTTTAATTAAAAAATATGCTAATAAATTTATAGCTGCATTGAATATCAGTTTAATATACATTAATTTTATAATTAAGTGCTGGAAAAAATTAAAAAAAACATTTGCCATGGACATCGAATCATATCGTATGCCTGTAAGTCAATGCATCTCTACAACAATAGATGCACTGTAATTGATTTGGAGGTCGTAAATATTGTTGAGACAACATTGTTAAAAAGTGGTCATAACATGTGTGCTATGATTGAAGTTCAGGCACATCATTAGCATACAAATGAACAGTGTTATCGCAAAATATGAAATATTTTATATCTTTGTTGAAAACTGGATTTAACGCGATAGAGAATTTGGTGTTCGTAATTGTGGAAACCTCAGGAGGACAACATAAATGCAGGTTAAATGCATGTAACTATATACAGTAAAGACGGTTATAGGGAATTTGGAGGGACCAATCATATTAGTTCGTCATAAACGAAGTTCGTTATTTCCAAGGTAAGGCAAAACCAAGGATTTGCAGAAAAGTATATATTAAGTTGCAAAATATGTAATTTTTGTGTATTTTTTTGGAAATACTTTAGCTGCTTCTCTTTTCCTTTATATAGAGATTTATTGTGAAAGTTGCCAGCGTTAGCTATAAATTAAGTTTTGAGCAGGTTTGACATCGTGAAATATTTTGTATATTTATAGCAAGTTCGTTATAGCCGTATTAAAATAAATGAAAACTGGAAGATGGGACCGAATAAATAGTTCGTTATATCCGTAGTTCGCTATAAGAGTAAAGATTTGTATGAAAAATATGTCTTAAAACTTCGGGGCCAGGAAATGTGTTCGCTATAAAGAAAGTCGTTATAACCAGTGTTCGTTATAAGCGTACTCAACTGTATTTTTACATGGTTAACCCTTTCGTGGTATCAAAAAGAAAACACATATAAAAAAATATGTTTTCATAATAATTTTCGACCACTTTTTGACACATATAAATTGTCGAATGTTTGTTTTCAACTGCTCGGGAGTTTAAAGTTTAAAAAGTTTAATGATGTCTACAGTCGACTCCGCTTTAGTGAAACGGAAACAAATCTGGATGTTTGTTTCAGTTATTCGATGTTTTCAATTAAGCGGAGTTCGGTTAACTGAAAATATTTTCAGTTATCCAAAGTTCTCATAAGCGAAAAATTTTTCAGTTTTAGAAATTTCAATAATCCATATTTTTCGAGTTTTACGAATATAGATAAAAAATATAGTTAGAAATTAAAACTGGTTGACATGCTCATTTCTTATGTGATTTTTATTATGACCTGTCTTTTGATGCGTATTACTAAAATGTGCGGCTTGTGACAAAGTCCATCGTCTGCCTGTTGCAATGCTAAGATCTAGTTTGAATATTATTTCGTCAATAATATATTATAATTTTTATGATACATCTTAGATGGATTGATTTCAAAAACTGAAAATATCGAACCATGTCCTTGAAAATGTTTCATATTACGATACTAGCCGATTTTAAGCCTATTTAACACCTAACTTGGCTGTAACATGCGGTTGTGAATGACTAATATACCTCCTTTCTAAATCTGTTCATTATAGATTCACATTTATACATTATTCCTATATCATCTATTCTTGAAGACTTTAAATAATCACTTAGAGTAGTTACAAGTGGACAACATCCTCAAAAGTTTGTTAATTTTATGGGACCTCGTATTGGCTTTTCGCTTATGAACGGTACATTCTGTAACATTTGTATACATAATCAATAATTGCAGAAAAATATCCGTTATGATGGGTTTTGCAAACTACTCTGTAATTACCATTCATCCTCATGACTCATTAATGGAGAGTGATTTGAAAGGAAATTGCAATATTCGACTCCAAAAGTTATTTCAGTTATCCGATATTTTCAGTTATACGAAGTTTCACTTATCCGGAGTAAATTGTGGGCGACTAACCTAAAGTGAAATGGTGCAGGAAATCTATTTCACTTATCCGATATTTTTCAGTTGAGCTACTTACAGTAAAGCGGAGTCGACTGTAATCGCATGATCCTGGTGGCCAGTTGTTATCGCCACGACGAGAAACTTGTCGGCCAGAAAATGTATCTTGCAATTCAACTCGATCGAGTGGCTCGACGAGAAACTTGGCGGCCCGAAAATGTATCTTGCAATTCAACTCGATCGAATGGACTATAGACTTATTATTTCTATTAAAATTTTTGGAAATATTGATGGACGTGGAAATTACTTAATCTAGAAATTATCAGAAAATCACAGCACGCCCACGTCAAAGGCATATCAGTGGATGGTCGGTCACGGAACATGGATTTTTTCAGCTTCATCTGACAGCTTTCTTAGGTACTTAGGTACGCACAGGTGTTTTTCTCAACTCTGATAGATTGAATTGATGAGGTGTAGGGAAGAAAAGTTATTAATTTAAAAATTGGAGAGAGATCCGAACCGAAAAAAAGACAATCTGAGCCCCGAATTTTCTCCGCAATCTTAGAACAAATTTCTGTTTACAGATTTAATGCAACTATCCTATATAGGATATACACAAAATTTAACATCGCTACATCCTTGCATTCGGGAGATACAGTACATTCTTTCGGAAAAATTAAAGTCCAATATAAAGCAAACCAAAGAAAAATAATTTTAAGTTAATCTCTATATATTCTCTATATTCATTTTTCAAGAAAAAAAATAATTCTGATGGTAGAATTCGTACAATTTGAATACGAAGTGATTTAAAAAATTTGGACCGTATACACAAATTAGTATTGTACCCAAATTTACCCTCTTCTCTATAATGAAAAGCTCATAACTTTACCAACATTTTTTTTTTTTTTGATTTTTCTTTCGATATGTGTCATTTATAATCTAGTCTTGACATATGAAATCCAAACAATATATATATCTACTGGCTGTATATTAAATATAAGCTCTAAAACATTTTGTTGCCTGTGTGCAACATTGGGCCACAAAGGGTTAATGAAGTTGCTTCAAATTCCTCAGTACAGTCCGTGACTACAACATAACATGGATAAGCAATGTAGAGGTACGTTCATATAAAAGACCTAAAGATCTCAAGGACCTGTGTTGAAACTGATTATAAATCTCCAGCCATTGGACGTTTTGTCAACTAGAAGTGCCCACTGAACCTCCTCCACTACTTACCTTATGTGAGTGTGGGATGACAGAGGATTAGGAACGCGTACTGACGTAATGATAATACTATAATGACTTACATATGAATTTAACGAGTTATAGTCTGGGTCACATGATTAAGTATCCATCTGACGATCGGACCTTCAGTTGTTTAAGTAGCGCTTAGGAACACTATCCTTCTTATGGTGTTTCTACACGATATGCATTTTACATATGTGCTGTCACTTTTTTACATATGGAAATCGAACTCGACATGTGAAACATACGGAAATTTCAATGTGTCAAAACGATATGCAATTACATATGTATTTTTTTCCGAATAGGACGCGCTCTATTTTCGTATGTGAAACATAAGGAAATCAGCTGTTTGAATGAAACACATTGTTGGAAGAAAATATTTCAATTGCAATTCAAAGAAAAGGATGAAAAGGCAACAATTACAAGTTATTTCGTTTGTAGGTGTTTAATAAAAAATGATGTTGATTTAAGAAAAAATAAAAGTGTTTTTTTGTTTATAGGTTATGTCATATGTAAAATACATATGCCGATTTGAACACAAAAATAAATGTTTTGTGTACACTGCTAATTTTGACACACATAAGGAATTACATATGAATGAAATAAGTCACAGCACATATGTAAAATACATATCGTGTAAAAACACCATTACTTGGTGGAGCTGGTATTCGAACATAGTCACCCTGCAGGAAAGCGTTTGGACTGATTGCACTGGGTGGTTGTCGGTGTGCTGATGGCTGCAGTTGGAGATAAATGTCGTGGGCTATTCTCATATATTGTGTATGTGGTGAACGCTGCCTCTAAGGGTGGCTTCGGTGCGTCGTAATGTCAGTTGCCCAGTGAGCCCATTGAGTACAGGATGCCTTTAAATCTGTAGATCTAACCCAGTAGCGCATTTCAATCTAAAATCTTAGAAATCATGAAAGCAGTAGAGTTGTTATAATTGACAAAGAATCGGTGACTATGCATGTTATTAGTCAGGTGAACTTCTAGGATCAAAGGTAAAACTCATCATCGCAGAAAATTTTCAATACAGTTCCATATTTTGATATACATCCCATTAAGAGCTCCTGTGTTTTGATATAACCTCCATAAGTACATCATAGCGGCATTTTCCAGACTTTTCTGCGATTTCAGTTTTCCGGTATTTTAACATTTGGGGTTATGGAGATATAAAACCCTCCATTTTTTGGCATTTTAACAAGTATAACTATATCATCCGAATTTTTTATAAGATTGAGACTGAAACAACCGGCAGGCAAATAGACTGAAGACTTGTAACATTGTGTATAAGCACTGTGTTGTTGTTTTTTGCGAACACCTATACATCTTTCCAACGGATTCGAGAGAGTACATTCCTGGCTCTGGCATGAACAAGGTTTATTAACTTCGAACAAAAAACAACAAAATGGCGGACCTATGAAATTGGTGTTTTGGAAAAATTTTCTATTTTCGACCCTAAATATAAATAAAGATCACGATCGATTACATTTATCCTAGTTCATAATGTGTTAAAATTTGGATAGGATAGGATGGAATTATTAGTTTTTGAGTTATCGTGCCCTCCATTTGTAAAACACGGTTTGGAGAAAAATGCCGTAAATGTTTGAGAATCACTTCTCCCGTGGCTTGATGCTGGCACAATAAGTTGGCTACATCTTCAAGTGTTGTTGAGATTTTCACTTGAAATGTTAATGTGATATTCTTGAATTAGTGTATGTTCGAAATAAATAAATAGAAAACCTGAATCAAATGAAACCGAAAATTGTTTGGCTCCCCTTTACATCGTTGTTGTTTGTTTAAATTTCAAATTATTGTTTACTGACCACTGTGTTACAGTGGCGTCTGCTACACAACTATTAAACAATATAGATATGTATTTTACAACGACTATCTCTGATACAATCATACACGATTTTTCCATTTAATTTATGAAGATTCATCGTACTTTGCATAATTTGATTGCCAATTTTTTGTCCGACTATTTGTTTGTTTTTTATCACTTACAGCAAATTAGATACTTATGAAATCAAAATAAAAATAGAAACAAATCCTCTCCCTCCCACAACTCCTTCCTTCCTGCTGAGATGAGCTGACAGCAGCTGTAACAAAAACCATCACAACTGAATTAATTTTGTTTTTGCCCCCATAATCATGATGATAATAACCATCATCGGTGATTACAGTTACAAACAAAAATAAGACAACTGATTTGGAATAGTTTCGATGACGTCCATTGCTTTTATTGGAATTTTCGCTTAATTGCTGTTAATTTCAAAATTACAAGTTCCTGTCGAATCACTTCCATGTAAAAAAGCAATTCATTCCGTGGGCGGTGGGCTGGTATTGTGGGCACATCATACATCACCACCACCAACAACAACAACAATAATAACAGCAACAGCATCAAGCATTGTTAATTCGATTTAATTAAAATTAATTTAACAAAAGCAGCAACAACAACAACACTGCCATCGTCAACAATCACATCTCCAGCAACATGTGCCAAATCTTTTGTATGACAGAGAGCTACCTTTTGTTGTTGTGGTTGTGATTTTGCGCTGAAAACTATTCGGAGAATTGCTTGAATGGTGGTGGTTGGCCACAAACATCTTACGTTGTCATTTTATAGTTAGTTTTTCTATTTTTTAATATATTTTTTTTTTGCCTGCGGCCATATTTCATTATTTATGCACATCTTGACATTGTAGTTATCCACGTACATCTGTAGATGTTCCTTTGTTTTCACGTCACCTTGCCTAACGTTAAGTATTCGTATTTTAAATTCTGGAGTAGCTAATTAAGCAACAATTTTACAAAAAAAAAATTATTTATTGCACACAAGTTCAACGTGGACCGCTTCATGTTGATATGTGGCCTCAAACTCAAATTATCATAAAACAAGTAATAAATCTATAATCGGCCATTTAATGAGAAGCATGTAAAGAAGACGTTTCGTTTGGCATGGCCGAACTTTTTATACCCGCCGTTAGAAAGAAAATGTTATATCAAATGGATTATGAGGGGCCATAATAATGACGCCATAATCATATCTTAGCAAATACTTGAACCGATTTTCACGAAACAAATTACAAATTATTTTAGAGTTAATTCATGCAAAATTTCGTGCAAATCCAAGGATATATATAGGGACTTTGCTGCACCTGTTACATAAAAGCAGACGAAAATATATATGGGAGCTACATCTAAATCTGAACCGATTTTCACGAATCTTAACACTCATCGTTCTAGACTTAATTCAGTACGCTTTGATGCACCATTCACACAAAATCGGACGAAAATATATATGGGGTATATATCGAAATCTAAACCGATTTTCCCGAAACATATCACTCATCATTCTAGACTCTACGCTATGCCAAATTTCGTGCATATCGAAGGATATAAAGGGACGTTGGTGCACTATTTACCTAACATCGGACGAAAATATATATGGGAGCTATATCTAAATCTGAACCAATTTTTCCCAATTTCAATAGGCCAAATAAAAAGCTGTGCCCAATTTCATCTAATTCGAATCAAAAATGTGACCTGTACTTTGTTTACAATTTGATTTTACAATTTGTTTACAATGATTCTATACACATTTCTTAAAAGGAACCATGTGTTTATCTCTTTTCCTTTTGACTGTTACAAACATATGCACAAAGACCACAGTGTGGTGAAGGGTATAAAAAATAGTAGCCTATGCAGAATGTCATATTAATTATACCTTCATTCTTGATATAGAATTGGACAAATATATTATATAGGAGCTAAATCTGAAGAAAACTTGACACACTCAAGTCGATGCGCTGCAAAGTGGTCGGCAATTTATTTTGTTGCCAATAATTTTCCAGTTATTCGCTTTTGAACTCAACATATATTTTAGCAACAAATTTGAAGAAAACTTTTGACAAATTACTCACACCGTATTTTATATAACACTGTGCAACACAAAAAAATAATTACCGGGAAATTCCAACAGATTATGAAAGAGGGACTATAAATATATAATTTTTTTAAGACTTGAAGTGGATTTTGACGTAGAATATTTTATTCCCCCCTTTGAAAGTTACATCCCGATGTAAACTTTCAAAACGCCGATAAACGTGTCTTCTTTTTTTAGCCACTCTTTCATAATCTGCTGGAATTTCCCGGTAATTTTCAAAAAAATTGAAATTTGTCGCACAGTGTAATTATATAAGCTGGAGTGTATATTAAATAAGTCCATCCGTTTGCAACGCAAACGGCAATTTCGAGATTTTGGACACGTTTTCCAGTTTTCCGAATTGGCGTTTATTTGATATTTTGGGTTCTCAGTGTGTAGAACATCTCCGTATCAAAAATTATAAATATTTCAGGGTATTTATTGGGGATTTCTGTGCTGCATGCAATTGTTGCATGGAGTGTAACTCGACTGTTATCAAATGTTAACTCCAATTATTTTTTGGCTATACCGTCATACCGAAATTTGGGGGTACTGTTTAACATAACATAATTCGATCTAGTCCATATTCAATCAATTAATTCCTATAGGTAGGGGAGACTGGGGCACATTCGGCACTTATTTTTTTGAGCTTTATATCTCAGTACTTATTCAACAGATTTAAAAACTTTATGGCTGGTTATTGTTCTCTAATAAATAGTATTAGTTAAATATTTTTACAATTTTGTCAAAAAAGTCAAATTCACCGAAAGTGCCCCTACCCGGGGTAGCATCAGCATTTAATGGGGCACATTCGGCATTCATTGCTATCAGTTCTAGCGGCGGACGTTGAATGTGCCCTACTTTAAATTGTCGAATCTACCCCAAGGGCACTTTCTATTTTTTTCAATCTTCTAAAAACATTATATTTTTAATTATTTCTATAAGAAAAAACTTTTTTTATAAAAAGCTAGTGATGTACAATGAGTGTTACATATCGAAAACGCCATTGCCGAATGTGCCCCAATGCCGAAGGTGCTCCAGTCTCCCCAGTAGATATATAGAGCGAGTCGGACAATTTACACTATGCCAGGGAATACTACATTAGCATGATAATATCGTTGACACACAATGATGCTGGGAATTAAATGTGTAGCATATTTTGAGGCGTATTCTATTTTTTTCAGTAAATCATGTAACTCAAAGTACACAAAATACCACATAGTTTTAATGGCATTCCATTTTAGGATACTAGTGTCGTAATAGAAATGTAATGGCTCACAATTAAAATACAACCTCTTGATGATATTGACGGAGCAACATCCCTGACAATCAACATTGCGATTAATTTAGAGCTAAACGCTTAAATATTAAGATTGGGTCTTGTTGAAATCTCGGTTGGTGTAAAAAATACCTAAATGTATCTACCAGTCAAATAAAACAATTAGAAACCAAGAATTTTTGTAAATCCATCTTAAATTCTCTTTCATTTTTTAGCAACCCTAACAAAAGTTCCTTGAATTCATCACACCTTCACACCTCAAAATATATTATATTCATGAAAGGTATATTAAATCTTATGCATCCCATAGTGATAAATCCATTGGATCTGTTTGATTTTGTCACCGAAGTAGATGCTTTCAAAATGATTGAATACATTTTTAAAATTGTTTTGGTGTTGCCATTGTTACTAGAAACACAAAAAAGTCTAAGGTTAATACTGTTAAAAAAAGAAATAAGTGTAAGCAATTTTTTCTTTAATATAAGAGGATTACAAAAAAACAGCCTTTAGGTAGGGGCTTTGATCCCAAACTAAAATTACTGTCACCCTTGTTTGGTGATGGGACACAAAATTAAGATAATCCTGTCCAGAAAGGTTATTTCGAACTAATAATAAATAGAAAATATTCAACATTTTCTGAAGAAAAAAAAACCTTGATGTTGTGTTAGACAAATTTGAGACTGGGTCATGTTTCCAATCATTGTTTTTAATGGCATACATAAATACATTCAAATATGTGTGCTCAGATAGGAAAGTTAAAGGAAATGCATTTAAAAGTCAACTATTTGTAATTTTGTTAAATAAGTTGCACAAAAAAATTAGATACTGTTTATTAAAGCAAAAGAGCGGTAAAAGAAATTGAGGGTGCACATTTGAAAGTTAATAATGTAAAAGTTTTTACTGAACAAATTTATCCTTCAAAATTACATCATAATAAATGACAATGACAATAATAAATGACAATCTGAATCGATATACACAATTCCTCAATTATTTTTGGTCGCCTCCCAAAATGCATGTTTATCGGACAAATAGGGGAGACTGGGGCACCTTCGGCATCGGGGCATATTCGGCAATCGCTTTATCGATATGAAGCCATCACTGTACATCACTAACATCGATACATAGATATCAAGTACGAAAATAAATAAGTGTCGCAAAGTTTGAAATCTAGCTAATAAACATATTTAGATGCGCAGTTTTTTGTATTTTTACAGATGTTTTGGTAACATTTCCATTTCGTTAGTATTTTGTGTATAAAGCTTTTCAAATTTTAAGGCAGTATTATTAAAAAGTAGTTAATTGAGACGTCAACGTCCGCCGCTAAAAAATATAGCCTTAAAAGTCAAACATTGAGTAGTGTACTAAAACAAAATAGAGCCTTTAGAGGATCTGAATTCTCACCATACTAGTAATGATAATTACCAGTCTAATTGCCCAATGTGCACCATCAAATGCCGAAGCTACCACGGGTTGGGGCACATTCGGCGAACCAATTTACACTGGTTTCAATGGGGTTTGCCCTTACGCAAAACAAATGAGTTGGGCCAAATTTCACCACCATTATTTTGTCTGGATACATTCTAAAAAACGGCCAGAAAAAAATAATAACTGCAGCAAAAGCTGCAAGTATTCATAAATAAATGCCTCAGGATCATATGCAGGACATTCTGGCCCAAATCCATCAGCATAAAGCTATGCTACCTAACGAGTCACGATTAAAATTAACTTTAAAAAAAATGTTCATAACATAACCAAAATTGCGCTTGAATGGGATCCATAAGGATCACGAAATGACAAAATTTCTATTCAATGGCGTCTATATTTCCACCTGAAGGACATATATCCGGGAAATGTATAGTATATCCAAGGAGAGTGGTTTACCCTTAAATTAATAGCAATTATATTGTCGTATGTATTCGGATTTATACGTAAATATTCTAATATTGTTTAGTATACCACTACCATACTGAAGGGCGTAAATGCAGTGCTGATGGGTAGGAAATTTTGCATGATGTTCCGCTTATAGTCAAAGACGACGCCTATAAATTTCGATGATCAAATGATAGTTTAGAGATGTCAGGGGTCGAAAACATTATTTTGAGAGATATTGACCTCTATTCGGTCAAGAGAGTGCCAGTTATCATTATCGAAAGTTCACTGTAGTTCAGAATTAAAAACAATTTTTTTTTAAATTCAAAAAACAGTTTAAATCTGTAGTTCAAGCGGACAAAACTAAAGAACCCCCCTTATTTAAATTATAGAAAAAAAACTATTAAAATCAATATTTATTTGGGTGTCCTTTTTCCTGGAGGACACCCTCACATCTTTTACGCATATATTATTGTTTAAGGTTATTTTTGGTTGGTTTTTGAGTTAAAGATCTTCAACAAATTCTGAGCTTTGTTAGCTTGTACAGACTTCAATTGGATGCACCATAATCCATTAATATATCAGTAATTCTAGGCCAATTTACAAGTTTTTGCAGATTGTTTCCAATTCTCCAACTCATAAGCCACGCGAAACATCGCGATTTGAAGTAAATTAAAAGGACAATCTAAAATGAATCCACTACATCCTCTAGTCAAATTTTAAACACCCTACACTTAAAAATAAGAGAAATATCGATCCGCAGAAAAGCTGTAGAGGGCGGATCATTCAGTAGAGGACCAGAAAAAAACCCTTTTATTTTTTCAAAATAAAAAAAAATCCAGACTTGAACTCGCCAACGTCCATTTCAACTGGAGTGTCCCAGAATGATGGAATATGCTGTTTTTTAAGGATCTAAGCCTAATTTGAAGGATTTCGATGACATAAGGCGTAATGGTCTTGTTTTCATAAAAAAGTTATCATGTAAAAAATTGTACTGAGGTGGTGCTTAGGTATTAGCCGACACTGTATGTATGTTAGCCTCCAAAGCCCCATGATGCGAAATTACAGTTACTTTGGTGGGAAATGTGGTTAAAACCTTCAAAATACTGAAAATTAGGTGGTACCGTTATACGGGAGTTGTAATAAAACTAGTATTAATATTTTTAGTCGGAAGATTTGACATCAAATTTCGGTAAATTCGGCTGAAAATCGTGCCGAAAAGTCCCCAAAATATTAAATAATGGGGGGTACATTTTTATGGTGGCTACCCGAAACATGAAACAATATTGACAATTTTTGGTAGGGAAATTTTCTACCCAATGAGAATTCAAAATATTAAATTGGAGCAAATTCGGTTGAAAAACCTGCCCATACTCACAAAATACTGATATTAGGGAGGTACCCTTACATAGAGGACTACGCCAAAAAATTGACTGATATTGATCATTTTAGCAGGAAGATTAAGATCATAGGTTGAAAACCTTCCCAGAAGTTTCAAAATACCAAATATTGAGGGGAACCGTTAATTGGTGGATAACCTAAAAGTGGATAGAAGTGTATCACAATTACACATGATCTACACCATCAACCCAGCATCGGTGTAAGACCTCAAATAAACAAATTCGTGAAACTATCGATGGCATAATGCAGCCACCTTGGAATATGGTTATAAAAAGTTTCATGAAAATTATATGGCCCTGTAAGCGTGATCGTGGGGTACACTTACATCGATTGATATTGTCCGGAATATGTCATAAATTTTCTCGGGTTTATAATCTGAAAATCTGTTTTCTGAGCATGGGTCGGGTAAGAGTGGAAAATGACACAATAATATCCATTACATGTCATTGGGGCCCTATTTCAAATATTATGACCAACACTTATTGTATTTAGTTTACAAAAAAAAATAAATAGGCTCTACAACTTGAGATAAAAAGACGATATGTTTTGCAAAAACAAAAAATCCTCACTGAAGATATTTTAAAATTAGCGTCAATATATAGAGTTTTTTCTTGATTAATTGTGGTGTCACATACAAAAAAATCATCATGCAATAGTTCAAAATTTTGAACTATGGAGAATTTCACCAACTTGGTTCTTAATATACTTCTCAAGGGCTTTCTATCTTAAAAGGAATTATTCAGCATCACATATGAACCATTTGGGTTCAGAAATTGGGGTTGGTGTCGAAATCTAGCCGGACTTTTTGTACAAATGGAAAAATATCCTCTCTTTGTTATAATTTTAGAAGTATTTCACAAGTAGTTTAGAAGTATTTGAAGTATTTTACCACATTTAGTAACAAATTTCTTAAGAACAGTTAATAGATTTGAATTTTTAAAAGAGCTTACGCCACTGTCAATCTTGATAACATAATTCCACTAAATGTATTCTTTAAGATCAATATAATTACAAAAAGAAAACATTTTAAATGAATACTGTTTAAATTTAAATTAATTGCCGTTTTGCGTTTTCCCTTCAAATTTTCAAATATGTCCCAAAGGTATTTCACGAAAAATTAGCACACCCCCATAAACTTTTTTATACAAAAATAACAAGAACAAGAAAGCTAGAAAACACATTTGTTTAAAAAAAGAAACAAGAAACTGAACAGATCAAAAATCTGTTGATTAATGATGCCAACAACAGCTGAAATAACCATGCCGTGGTCATAGAACGAACGACTAGCTGCGTGGGCACACATAACAATAGCGTCTGGTCTGCCATGACCTCCAAACACTAAACAATGTGGCGGCGATACAGGAATTGTAATTTGAGCAAAATAAAAACAAACAGCGGTACACATGTGTGCATGTATGTAATTGTAACACTTACCGATTTCCAGAATTTTGATGGTTATGGTGACGTTGATGCAGCCAATGGAGTATATCCTGTATTTTGGAACGACGTTCCTCCTCGTCGTCATCGTCATCATCATCCTCTACAGCTGTGACGGGATCATAGTATCCACCTCGCTGTTGTTGCTGCTGTTGACGACGTTGTTGGTGCGTACAATATTGTTGTTGTGGCGGCTGCTGTTGTTGTTGTTGCCTTTGATAGATTTGATGAAAGGCATGCTGGTGTTGATCTAAATTATGATTGTAATCATCCAAATCTTCATCGGTAATGACAAATTTGGGTCTTTGCCTGATGTTATGAGACATTTTCATTTATTGAAAACCGTTTCATACAAGTTCCGATTCGGAGCCAAACACAACGAATTCTTTTAATTCGAAAAACAATAACAAAACAACGATAAAAGCGTTATGAATGTGATTGGAATTATATCATTCAAAACAATGTAACATTTTATTTTCAAAAACAAACGGTTGACAGAAATAAAACTTTTTATTTTCTTTTCGTAGAATCACAATTTTTTTTATCACAGCACGTTTTTTATTCGTTTTGTTGGTAAATTATTTTCAAGTGCCATAAACAATTCCGTAAAGATTTTGTTTTCAACGCGATGTTTTTCTGCAGAATTTTCTTTTAATAATTATTTTTTTTTAATTCAATTCGACTTTAGTTTGAGAGAAAACTCTATTTTCGTACGTTATACGACCGAAAATCACGCTATGCCTTACTTTTTCAAGGCAAACAAAATTTTTCCAAAATTGAAAAAGAAAACTCATCCGTATCAGTGTGAAATGTGTATTTCAAAACGCTTTGAATCCAAAACTATTAGCGTCCATGGACAGAGAAACATATGCCACCCTAAATGAGAAATATCCAAACACATCGATTGAACACAAACGACAATTTGTCTCGTCCAAAAAAATACAAAAATTAAGCATTGCAGAAGCACAGCAGAAGGCAAAAAGCAACAAAATAAATAAACTCGTGTATACGTTAATTATACCCAGCAAACAATTTGACAGGTTTTGTAGATTTGTTTACTTTTTGTTAAGATTTAGCTATTGGAAACATTTTTTTTTTTTCGGGTAAAAATCAGGGTATTTTTTATAGAGTAAGTGCACACTGTCTTCAAATCATCGGTGTATCTTCTTTGTCACACAAATAAAATTCAATTTCAATTAATTTTCAATATTGGAGACAGTTCGCATGTACCAAAGATACACTTTGGTATACCTTCATGAAAAGGTGAAATCGAAAAAAAAAAGATAAAAACAGGATTTTTTAATGTTCTGGAACAGAGCATAAGTCATTACTAACGACTGCCCATAATTTGAAATTCTTCTTGGTAATAAGTTAACTTCTCGAATTTGATTTAACACTGTGGCAAATTTCACATCAAAGTGAACAGACAACAAGCTGACAATGTATAGATAAGAGTCTACGGATCGATAAGATTAAGCTTGCGTGGGATATTTGACCTGTTTGGGAAATTACCAAATATATACAATTCAGAGCAATGCCTATAGGAGGTCGGACACAAAGCGAATTGCCGCAGAAAACAGCTGTTTTTATGAAAATTATTTTGCCACATAAATGTTTGTTTATTGTGAACAAAGGTTACGTACCATATTTTGAACTCTTCTCTCCAATAACACTGTGCTACAAAACAACAAAAAAAATTATTCAGGAGTTCTAATGTACCAATTCTGTTTAGTTGGAGTCCCTGGATCACGAAAATGTAGAAAAAAACGTGGTTTCATAGATTTTCAATTTGAAACGCTAATGACTTCTTTTATTTCTAACGGATTTATATTATTATTTTTTTCTTTCGATGAGTAGAATATTTCCTTTCAAACAAGATACATTAGAACCCCTGAATAATTTTCGCATCGCACAGTGTAATTAAAAAATGTGTTTCATAGTTAGGGTATTTAGTCATTTGTATGGTTTACTGCAGAACAGCGCTATGTCCAAGATTTAATTTCAATCGTAGTATTTTTGCACGACGCCTTCAGTAATGAGGTCACACAAAATGTTACCCATTCTTGTGAAAATTTTACATATTTTATGAACGAAGAAACAAAATTGAACAGCGATCCAATGCTCAGAAGTATAAACCTTTAGGTCTCTCCAGTTCCTCGGAAGTGGAGAAGAGAATTAGGTCTCCGGAAGAGCAGACGAATGACAAACCAGTAAAAAATAAAAAGAGGCATAGCGTATCCGAAGACAAAGGAGATTGGCACGGAAATCCATCAACTGAAGGTGACGATGCCGACTTTAATATCAAGAAGACGAACACTGTATTCGATTCTTCCGTGACGTCCGGCAAATCAGTGATCGAAGAAAACAGCGCGTCTGGAAAACTCAAGAAGGAGACCCAACAGGAGGTGAATGATGCGTTCAAAAATAAGAATATGGAGAAAACATCTTTGATCTGGATAGATATTGTTCCGATAAATGCGGCATTCAACACAGCTGCCCAGATGACGTCTTAACGCTTTGTTACAAAATCACTCTTCAACGAATGTTTATGGTTTGCGCACACTTCGAAAGCCTGGCAGCAAGCTGGAATTGTCTTCAGCCAAAAGCCTAGCTTCATTCATACTCAAAACTATGAAACGAACAGTCGACACAATGATCAAGTGTTACATACCCAACGATACGCTAAAGTACAAAAACAAAAAAGCGTACGCAAAGGGAAGATCAGTGAAAATCGCTCTGATTTGACCAGGCAATCATATCCTGGGTCAGTCACATGCTAAGGAATATATAGATATACTGTAACCAACAAGACATAAATAACAGTGCAAAGTAGAACAAGGGACTCCACATGGGGGGATTTTATCACCGCTACTATGGATTACCACTATCAACAGTCTCTTAAGGACCTTAACTGAGGAGGATTTGAACCCGTCTGTTATACAAACGACTTTATAATACTTCTGGGAGGAAAGAATCCTAACATGTTATATAAGAAGGCTGAAACGGTGTTAAACATTGCCTAGAATTGAGCGAGGCCGAGGGGCCTTAACGTATATCCGATCAAGACGGAGACATGTCTTTTCACTAGGAAGACAAAAATCTTCAAAACAAATTGAAAGCCATATCAAATAAAGTTTAATATCTGTAGATCATCCAAGACAGAGAACTTAAATGGAAAGTCCACATACAGGAACGGGTAGACAATGTCCACAGATGCTGGTCCTTCTGCAGAAGAACTGTAGGCTCTAAATGTTGGTTTAATCCAAAGATGATACACAGGATCTATAAGAACATTCATAGACTTCAATGGACAAAAAATGTAATGTAAAATCGTTACAGAAAATCCAGAGAAAATGCTGCCTAGCCAACAAAATCTTTAGAGACTATCTTGTATATACATACATCCAATTGACATCCAAACAAAATATGAAGGGGCCGTCGACACTTTAAGACTTAAGGGGACCCCCCGCCCACTCTCGGGGTCAAAATTTTTTTGATTTAATTCGAATCTACACTAATTCAATAATGTCCCTACAAAATTTCAAGTGAAAATCTCAAGAACTCTTGAGATTTTCACTTGAAATTGTAAAAAAAGTACAGGTCGCATTTATTATTTGAATTGGATGAAATTTGGCATACGTCTCTTATTTGGCCCAAGGACGAACCCTATTGAAATTGGAAAAAATCGGTTCAGATTTCCCATATATTTTTTTGTCCGATTTAAGGTAAATGGTGCACCAAAGTCCCTAAATATGTTTCGATTTTCACGAAATTTGGCACAGCGTACTGAATTAAGCCTAGAATGATGTGTGATAAGTTTCATGAAAATCGGTTCAGATTTATATAGCACCCATATATATTTTCGTCCCATTTAAGGTAAATGGTGCACCAATATCCAAAAATATTTTTCGATTTGCACGAAATTTTTTATAGCGTACTGAATGATGTGTGTTAAGTTTCCTGAAAATCGGTTTAGATTTAGATATAGCTCCCATATATATTTTCGTCCGATTTTAGGAAAATGGCGTACCAAAGTACTGATTAAATTCTACAATGATGTGTGTTAAATTTCGTGAAAATCGGTTAAGATTTAGATATAGCTTCAATATATATTTTCATCCGATTTTAGGTAAATGGAGCACCAGAGTCCCTATATATCTTTCGTAATGAACTTATTATAACCTATAAGTTAGATATAAATGCTGCACCGAATTCCCCAGGTGGGTCCGATTGACACAACATTTTGCACAACTTATAGAAATTATTATGGGATAACGTGTTTGCTACACGTTTTGTTGAAATTAGTTCAGATTTAGATATAGTTCCTATATATAGTTTCGTCAGATTTTAAGTAAAATGTGCACCAAAGACCCACTGTTATATAGTTTATATAACCTAGCATGTGGAAAGTTTTATTGAAATTGGTTCAAATTTGGATAGAGCTACCATACATATTTCCTCCCGATTTTAAGTAAATAATACACCAAGAACTCAAAATGTGGCCGCTATTCTGTGACAAGTTTCGATGAAGTCGGCTTAGATTTCGATATAGCTTTTATAAATATTTTCGTCCGATTTGAAGTAAATGGTGCACCAAACTCCTCATGTTTATCAGATATGTATCCAAATAATCAACGGGTATCCGACTTATATATGCTTTAAATTGATTTACATAATTTTGTCCCATTGTAAGAAGCAACTCTATATCTGACCAAATGAAAAATTTAGTACAGGTTGCAGAAAGATATGTTTGTGGGTCCAATTTAATTTTACTGATCCTTAAAAATGCGACGTCTGTTAAGATTCATCTGTTGAATATACCCAAAGTGGTGAAGGGTATCATATAGTCGGCCCCGTCCGATTTTAGTACTTTCCTTACTGGTTTAACTTGGGTTTTGGTAAAAAATCGGCGATTTTCCAAAAATATTTTTTCAAGGGTCCACCATTTTGTTAATTTTAGGGCGAAGTCAATAATCCTAGTTTATACGAGAGCCAGACATGTACTCCTTATAACACCGTTGGAATTTTCGGATTCCGATGTTCCAGTGAGGAGTTATCATGCCCGCCATCAAAAATAAGGAATTTTCTTTAATTACAAAAAACAACAACAAAACAATTACAAATTTTTTTGTAAATTATTTTTCTTCTCTTTTAAATCTTCAAATATATATGTGCAAAATTACAAACCTTAATAAGCATTGGTATTGATTTACCAACCCATTGAAAATCTTGAAAAATTAAAATCGTGAAAGGGGGGGGTGGTGTGTTCCCTTAAAGCTATGAACGAGTTGATCGACACCGGACATAATAGACCGCACCAAAATATTGTACAGGCTACAACGGAGTGCCTGAATTGGTTTATTTTAGACAGATAGTAAACAAGCCAAAAAACAAAACTATAAGATCTAAAACAGTTCATGTGTAAAAACCAAAAATAATTTCTTGCGAACTGGTTTCATACGTATCATATGGGTACCAAGTCACATAGGAATAACAGGAAATGAGATAGCAAATATTCTCGCATGCAGTGCGCCGACAGACCTAAAATAGATGTAACTAATGCTAAGCCTTTCAGTGTATCGCATCTAAAACTACGGTCATAGACAAACCAAAATTTTATGGGGAGACCCAAATGAGGATAATACAAAGCAAATCTAAATGCTAAACAAAAAATAAATCAGCAAAATGACCGATATTCTCACAGGACATAACAGCCTGCAGGACCACTTACACAATATTGGATGCGAGGAAGCAACTGGTGTAGAGCGTGTGGAGAAGACAGCGAAACGTTAGAATATTTCCTGTGCCTCTGCTCAGCCTTTTCAATCTTCCGAACCCAATTCGTAGAAAATTACACCTTTTGTGAAATAACCGACCTAAGGGGATGTGAATGGAAAAGACTTCACTAACTAAACAGAATTCTTAGACGTTTTGGGACAATCGGATCCAAAGATGACTACTTCTAACATTCTTCCTTTTTATAGCGCTCAACAGGTCGCCTACAGGTTTAAATGTATGTCCTAATATTGGACATATGGTTATGTGAACCACCCCTCTTTTCAACCTAACCTTATCTCATGGAACTGTTGATCCAGTGAGCGGACATAACATGCGCGGGAGGACATTCTCTATAAGACATTTAAGCAAAATATCTGGGAAAGCAAAATTAAATAAATATTTAAATCATAATATTGTTGACATACGATCAAATGCTCTTAAACGTCATTTATCTTAGAACTTTTTGCTGCGTTAACCTCCTCTATGAGGATTTTTTTACAGATATGTAATGGAATTGACCATTTAAATCTACTGGTAGGTATTGATAGACTTCATGGTAGGCATTGAAAATTATTCACCATATAAATCATTAAAGCCATTATTCAATAATATAGTCCGGAACACTAAATCCACATCATCCACTTTGTTTTCTGGGTTATATCTAAATTTCCCAAAAGTTCTACAACAAAACATTCATTGACGTGTCGTAGTCTCAGAGCAACATTTTCCTTCTTCATTTATTTAGTTTTGTTTTTCCTTCGCACAATTTCTCATTTCCAAACAAAATTCTCTGTTTTTGTTTTGTTTTTATACTAAAAGTCTCCGAAAATAAAACAGATATTTTTAATATTAAAATCAAATACAATCACACAGACAGACAGCCATACACACATTCACATGCACACAATTTTGGCCAGCGGCAAAGTAAAAGAAAATGAACAGCTAAGCCGCGGAAATAAACAATACAAAGTGGACAACGACAACGACGTCTTTTATTTGATTTAATTTTCCATTTCAATGCTGCCTCGCTGGCTGGCTAGCTGGCAGAATGAGAGAATTTTGAGTCTCTACATTTTCTCGATTTCCTTGCCATTGACCACACATCGATTTTCATTCGGTGCCTGTTATGTCAGGTTATTTTATATATTTTTCGTATTTCCTCATTTTCGTTAGCGATTTCGTATTTATTAGCTGTCGTTGTAGCCACTAATTTACTTTGTATGGACTCAGAAATACAACAACAAGTAAACATATTCAAATAAAATTTTATAATGCATTTTTGTCATTTGTTGTTGTTGCTGTCGTTATGGTTCTAGTTAATGCTTATAGGCACGACACAATGCCAAGTGTATTGTCGATCATCCACATCATCATTGGCGTCGGCATCGACGTCGATATTGCCATTGCCATCATCATCATCATCACCACCAGCACCTCCTCCATGGGCGATGTGTTGTGTGTGTGTTTGTTCTGGCATGTGGCATATGACGACACAACAGTCGGGATGGATGCAAACACACACTTGTCCACCTACATTTTGGCTTCAGTTTTCGATGGGGTTTTTGTTTTCTATTTTTTGTTAATTAATTAAAAATGTTTGGAAATGCCTCGGTTATGCCATCAAACATCATTTGGAATTTTCATTCACTGAGGAATTGTTATTCGTATGTACAATGCTATTCTATTTTTAGCGTCAGGGCTTTATCCGATCATCCACTTCTACAAATATTAGATTTGAAAGTGGATATTAATTCGTTTTTGTTGTTGGATTATTGACGTTTTTACGTTCAACATTGTTACGTAAGTGAATTAGTATTAGTCGACATTTACGAGTACATCCGCCTATCTGTCTGGTGGCCACAAAAAATGTTTAAGAACAGGTCGTCACATTTGATATATCATTTACGATATTTTAAATAGGAGTTTTTGTTGTTGTAGTAACTATCTGACATAAAGGAAGAGCCAATTTTTATTTCCTATGCAGCTTAAAACATTTCATTCTGCCCAAAGTGAATTGGCAGATAGGTTTTTTGACTTAGATGAGTTGTTAAACAGCTGCCACATGTCCATTTTAACCCTTTGAGCCCCGATTTTTCCGCAATCTTAGAACAAATTTCTTTTCACAGATTTAATGCAACTATCCTAAATTGAATATGCACAAAATTTGACATCGCTACATCCTTGCATTCAGGAGATACAGTACATTTTTCGGAAAAATTAAAAAAAATCGACAGAAAAACGCATTTCAAATTATTCTCTATATTCATTTTTATAAGAATCAAAAATAATTCGGATAGCAGAATTCGTACAATTTGAATACGCAGCGATTTAAAAAATTTGGACTGTATACACAACTTAGTACTGTACATAAATTAAGCCTCTTCTCTATATTGAATGGCTCATAACTTTACCAAAATTTTTATATATTTTCGTTCTATTTTGCACAACGTACTTAAGTTAGAATAGTCTAACGTGTGCCAAGTTCTATTGAAATTGGTGCAGATTTAGATATTGCTTCCATATATATTATCGTCCGATTTTAAGCAAATGGGGTATTAAAGAGTCAAATTTAAGCGTATTTGCACGGAATTTTGCACAACGTACCGAAGTTAGGATAGACAAGCGTGTGCCAAGATTTATTGAAATCGGTTCAGATTTAGACATAGCTCCCATATATATTTTCGTCCGATTTTTAGTAAATTGTGTACCAAACCTAAGCAGTACACCATATAAAATAACTGGTGACCAATTGAGATTTAATATTGAACAGCGCTCTGTGGCATAAATAATAGTTGAAATCGATTAACATAATTCCGTCCCATTGCACAAAAATTACACTAAATCTGCACTAATAAAATGGAATTTGGCATAGGTTACCGAGGACATGTGTGTGGTTGATGTACCCAATAAGAATCCATTGTACGGTTGAAAACCGCACCAAATAACAAAAATTCCCTAACGGAATCTACAAAACCAAAATTGCACATAATTGGCTGTTAGAGTATCGGAACCATAAACACCATTCACAATTTTAGCCGCTGGGCTTGCTTTTGCGCTTTTGTCAAAGAAAAAGTGTAAAATATACCGAATTTTCTCTTTGTTCACTTCGATTTTTAACACCCTGTAACTCACAATTGAATGCAATAAACAAAAAAGAGCAAAATATTTTTTACTGCGAAAGGTCACTCTTCCAACGTGCATAAATCTGAAATTATTTGATTGATACCTTAGGAGAAATCTATCTTTGCAGCCATCTTTCGAAAAATAATGGATTTCTTTTTCCCCATCCTAATATCATCGAAAATGCTTGAAATAAAACCATCCCACCTTAATAAGAAACATCAAATATGATTTTGAATTTGTAATTGCAATGTTAAAAATTTAGTGGAGCTCTGATTGTAAAGGTTTTACTTTATTTGTACCAAAAATATATTAAAAATTAGTACTAATCACAAATTTTTACAGTTTTGTAAAAAATGTCAAATTCGTTGAATGTGCCCTTGCCCGAGTTGGCTTCGGCATTTGATGGGGCACATTCGGCACCATAGTCATAGCCTGGTATTTATCACCGCTATCATTCTGATTAAAATTCAGATCCTCTAAAGGTTTTGTTTTTGTTTGGTCTTATATATGTAATTTTGAACCATATTAAAGCATTATTTTTAAAGTCAAAGTCATTCGGCACTTTAAAATGCCGAATCTACTCCGAAGGTATTTTCTATATATTTTTTCAATTTTGAAAAGTTTTATACACAAAATACTTACGAGATTGAATGGAAATATTACAAAAACTGTAAAATACAAGAATTCGTGCGTCTAAATAAGCTAATTAGCTAGAGATTTCAGACTTTGCGACAGTTATTTATTTTGTTATTCGATACCTATATACAATTAAAACGACATTGCCGAATGTGCCCCAGCCTCTCCTACATACAGATGTACTTATACGTACCTGTTGAGAGAAACGACATAGCATTTTTAAAGGCCATTGAGATGGAATCGGACTAAATTAAATATAGATACCAATTTAAATCAACAAAAAATTTCGTCGCAATCGGACAAATCAAACGAACCCACGAAATGTTCATGTAAGTTCGGTTCTGTCAAGCGACGAAACCAATTTTTGGTAATGATAATATTTCAGGGATCAAATTGAAACCCAAAGATATTATTGTCTGGTCTCTCTATGACTGGCAATAGAATAGGTAAGACTGATTTTGTGATGATCGGTCAATATTTAGCGGGTCAAAGGAGCAAGAAATGTCGGATATTTTTTGCAGTATACTACTGTATTTAATTGGCAAATTTGATTTTAGCTTGAAAATGGACAAGCGTCAAAATGGACAATCTAGCCATACTGGATACTACAGGTATTGTAAATAGGTAATGGTCCACGTTTTCATATAACGGTAATGGTTCACGCCTTTATATAACTTTATCCCCAATATTCGGTATGTTGACGATTTTGGGAACATTTTTCTATCGAATTTTTCAATTCTCATTGGTAGGAAATCTTTGGAATCTCAGTAAATAGAACATTTTCCTACCAAAACTAAATTGGATTTGCCTTTAATTTGATATTTTTTATTGTCATCAGGTTAAAGGTACACCTAGCTCAATTTTTCAACCTGAGGGTCTGTAGTTTGATATTTGGTTTTCTTCCGGCAACAATTTTCCATATGCATGTCCTTATCAGGGTATAAAAAGTTCTGCGAAATTCTACGATGTTTTTACCTCTTCACTTTCTTTAATTTCAAAGTGTAAATTGATTCCAAAACAATTTTTTTTTAAATTCTCAAATTCGTTTATTACACATAAGAATAAAGTTAATCGTAATAAATAACACATTTAATAATATAAACATCATATACGAATAAATTCATTTGATTCTGCTTTCACTTCATCTCTTCCCTCTTCTCTGTCTTTCGTTTGTAAGTACATTTACAATAAAAAAAAAATTAAGTCATTTGTTTAAAGTTACAACTTCTTCGTATTTCATAAATCACACAAAAACATTCATAGGCCAGCTGAATTCCTGGAAACGTCTTGAGGCGGGATGGGGTCGTCCTCATTTAATGCCACTCGAATAAGATATGCGAGACAAATAAGTAACCGGTGATAATTGAAATTTGACCCAACATCATGGGGAAGACAATTCTAGAAAAACAAAAATGAAAATAAAATAAATCAATCAAAAATTTCCATGAAACTGATCGGAAGTTTGCAATCAAGAGGAAATCAATAATAATTACTTCAAATATCTGGTAAATGAAATTTTATAGCCATGTTGCTCGGCAATGCCAGCGGACAATACATTGGCTGAGGCTCCATAGAGAGTGCCGTTGCCTGAAAAGAAATTAAAGAAATATTTAAGTAATCCGATGAGTGTAGTAGGTGGGACAGGCAAACAAGTGTTCCTTTCTAATATGTGGACATTTTCTAAGAATCCATCATTCTTTTGGTAAACAAAAGTATACACGTGGAGACTACACACTGGGGTAGGTGACTATTGATGTCCACTTGTAAAAATTGTTTCTCCGATTAACATTTAGGTCATATGCATTCAAAATAACAAATAACCCATCATCCCACGGTCAATTATGGTGTGGCATAAAACTATTAATATTATAAGTTTGTATAATTTACTTACCGCCCAAGCATGGACCAAAGGCCAATGCCCACACCAACGGTTCCAACGGCAACCCCAATGTTTCCTTAGCCACCAATGATACGACAACTTTAACCATCATTGCCGTTACCGGTATACTCTCCAGAATTGCCGATGCCAATGCCGACATCCATAAAATGATAAATATTGCCATGGCCAAACGATTCTTTTTGTCCACATACAAGATGACATGTTCGGTAACCTCACCAATCCATGCGAACAGACCCAAACGTTCGACACATTCCATCATTACAAACATGGCGGCAAAGAATAGTAACGTCGTCCATTCGATGCGATGCATTAAATGTTCCATATCCTCACGATTTAGAATAATCAGCAGAGCAATTACTCCCAATAGTGCCACCCATCCCAAGGGTAGAGTACGCCATTGTGGTACCGATTGTATGAAGAAACATATGATGACAAATACCAAGGCGCAGCATGCTTGAGCCAGCAACAGTTTATTTTTAATGGGATACTGAAATATAAGGGGAAATAATTTTAAATGAAATTACTGTAATTAAATTCAAGCAATCGATTTTTTCTAAAGGTCTGACATGATATGGTGTAATTGTATTAATATTTTCCTTTCAAGAAGGATGCCCTATTGGTGTCAATCCCGGAAACTTGAATCGAATACATGCCAAGACTTTGCGTGCATTGAGATGGGAGTTGGATTTCAACCTGTAGCCTCAGCCATAGAAAAGAAGAGGATTAGATAGTACTAGACCCTCACTAAGGGCAGTGAATTTTAAATTTCGATTTATCTGGTTAATCTCTATGTGCAGTTTTTGCGATGTTCGAATTCGTCATTTTGTCAAGTGTCTTTTTATCTCCTTTGATCCATATCGATTGAAACATTAGGGTTATTTCGAAACATGAACCTTCATTGAAAATTGTCTGCAAAGAAATTTTGTACCCACATAAAGCTCGGAATACCAAATTACAGCCACTTTGGTTGGAAATAGACCTGGGACCATGAGAGTAGCTAACATGTTACTGGACCTTTATATGGAGGCTATGTCAAAACATGGACATAACATGCGAAGTAGTTTTTTACCCAATAAAAATCCGGACGTAGGACACGTATTAAAACGTATACTTATAACAAGTAAAAACGTGTCAGTCAGTGTTGCCGACAGATATATACCCTCACCCTACGGTATGCGGAGGAGATATTCGGAGTTATACACAGGTCTTATTATTCGTTTTATATAAGGTATATGTTTAATAAAAGAAGGAGTGGACCAATGGGACCCATGTTCGAACTTGGTCAAGAATTGGTAAAGGTAAAAGGTTTTGCAAAGTTTGGTTCAAATCGGAATTCATTCGGTCAATGAACTTCGACGAATATTTTGAAGTTTCCTTTAATCTCTAAGAGCCGTATATGTTAAAAATGCATCAAAGTCCTTCTGTTCAGACAAAACTTTCAGAAGGTCATTCAAATAAAGTTGGCATCTGAAATGTGGCTCAGGCTTTCTATGTATGTGTAAAAACACCTTCAGTAAATTTACAGAAATAAGCATATAGGACATGGGGAAATAACGGTCCCTATAAAAATTGAATTTATGTCTTCAATATGAGTCAGGTTTTCTCCTTACAAAGTCGGTCTTAAATACGCCTTCAAGAATACTTCCCATGTAATCGTTAAAAGTCCTCTGTGTTAAGAAATTGTCCGGAAAATATTCTATACAATTTACACTCACCTTAATTTTCAAATCTTCTAATGTATGGACATAAGCTTCAGTTGTATCCAAACCATCTAATTTCCGTTTGAGTTGATGTTTCAAAATGCGAACTTTCTTCAGCAATGTTTCACGCACCACATCGGCATCCTTTGAAAATGAAGAAATCGATTTCGCCGCCTTATGCCAAACACGAATTTCACGACGTAAATCCTTAATTTCCTTCGGTTCATTCAGACGCAACGAATCAATGTTGCGGAATATCAAACGTAAATAAATGCAGCTTTGAAGGACGGTTAAGATGACACCGGGTATGGTGTGTTCAACGAATTTCATAAATGTTACACCCTAATAAATGAAAAAAATTATAAAAAGAAAAAATAATAATATGTTTTACCCCCATTCCCCTATGTTTGCAGCGATATCTTACATTTGATGCTATGAAATTATTAGAGCATATAATAATACTAATGGGATCACCAATGGGAGTCAATGAACCACCAATATTTGCATGCACAATAATACCCAATAGCACTGGCACTGGATCCAAACTCATTACTTCACACAGACGTATGGCGACGGGAGTCAATAGAATCACCGTGGTCATATTATCCAAAAAACTCGAAACAAAGCAAGTCATTAGACACAGACTGTAAATCATGGGCCATACTTTGCCTTGGGATATCTCAAATGCCACCACTGCAATATAATCGAATACACCTGTCTCTGTCAGGATACCAACTAAAATCATCATGCAGAAGAGTAGTGTAAGTAACTCCATATCCATATATTTAACAACTTCTTCCATATTGGGTCGGTCATTGAAACAGGCCAACACAGCAATGGATAAGGTGGAACAAACAATGGCCACAAAGGTACGTTCAAAGACCTATGGGAAATAAAAAGAAAAAAACAACAAACAGTAGCATAGAATTTAATTTTCCGTTCATTGTCCTTAACCATGAGCAAATTCATTTCTTTCTGACATTACTTACCTCCCACACCAGCAGCGAATAGAATAACAAAAGAATGGCGGCTGCCAGCAATGTTCCCGTCTTTACATTTATTATCAAAGGATTGTATGTCATTTTGATGGCTATATCCTTTTCAATATTGCTAGTCATCTGCAGGCGTACTTGGGTGTCGTCCTCTCCAATTTCGTCTAGCAAATCATCAGGTAATTTAAAGGTTAAATTACGTGAAACCACAGGAGCATAATCGAACAAGTCTTCGTTGACTAATGGTATAAACCATGGGTGTAATATGTCCTACAAATAAAACAAAGCAACAACAACAACATAAAATACAATAGTATAAAGAAAAGTATTGGGTTACAACAGGGAATTTATATTGTTTTATAGGAATACCAAAAACAAAAAATAATACAATGATAGGAAATCGAAGAAAAGTATGTATGAGAGTTATACGAATAAATCTAGACCGATTTGAATAAAACTTTATATCCTTGGAGCACAGCGCGTTGTTCAAAATTTCATCTCAATCGGACAACATTTACTTATTTAGTGCACAATATACATAATAGCTATATTTAAATCTGATTCTCTGTGAACAAAGCATCATTCTAGGCGCAATTGGATACATTGAAAGGTATTTGGTGCAAATTTTAGATACAAATGGGAAAAATGATATCTAAATCAATTTAAAACCAGTAAGGAAAGTAGTAAAGTCTGACTGGGCCGACTATATGACACCCTTCACCACTTTGGGTATATTGAACATATGTATGTATCCTTACAATTACATGTCACTGTTCCCTCGAAGAAACATGCTCATGTCTATCTGCAACCTATGATAAATTTAATTCATTCAGACAGATATAGAGTCGTCTGCATACCATGGCACAAATTTATGGAAAGCGATTTATAGCAAAATTGATACACGCTATTCGGTACGCCGTACTGTTAAAAATGTAATTTCAATCAAGCACCCGTTCGAAATACATATGCAAGCTATGGCTGCATCCAACAAAACGCAATAACGTCTCAATTGGATACGTTATGCAAAATTTCGTGTTAATCGGACAAACATTAGGTGTTTGGTGCACCATTTATGTAAAATCGGACGAATACACATTCTTATATTAGAACTATATCGAAATCTGAACCTATTTTCCAGAAACTTACCACACATCATTCTAGACTCAATTCATTACGCTAAATAGGGACTTTGGTATATATATATAGGATCTTTGGTGCACTAGTTACCTAAAATCGGACGAAAATATATACGGAAGGGCACTCTTAAATGGACTCGGGAAGTGTTTCTATGCATATTCCCAAAAATTACCATTGATCTATCTCGATTCCTTTTGCATGTTACACACATATGGCTCTGAAAAAATGTTGTCTCAATCGGACAATCTTTGGGAGTTTGGTGCCTCATTTACATAAAATTTGAAAAAAGTATATGGGAGCTATATCTGAATCACAACCGATTTCACTTTGAGCAAAATTTTGTCTCAATCGGACCCACCTTGACAGTTTGGTGAACCATTTACATAAAATCAGACGAAATATATGTCGGAGCTATATCTAAATTCTCCAATTTCGACAGGGTTCGTCCTTGGACGAAATAAGTGGCCTGTTTCAAATTTCATCCAATTGGGATCATAACTCCGACCTGTACCTTGCTCACAAAAATGCATGGACGGACGGACTCAGAGAGTGATTCTATGCATATTCTCAAAAGGAAACATGGGTCCATCTAAAGAAAAGTCCTTATTTTTGATGGCGGGCATGATAACTCCTCACTGGAACATCGGAATTATAAAATTCCAACGGTGTTAGAAAGAGTACATGTCTGGCTCTCGTATGAACTATGATTATTGACTTCGCTCTAAAATTAACAAAATGGGGAACCTTAAAAAAAATATTTTTTGAAAATCACCGATTTTTGACCAAAAACCAATTTTAAAAAATAAGGAAGATCTTCACCGATTGGCTTTATCCTAGTTCATACGATAGCTATACACTCACAGAGAAACGTGTAAAAATTTGGAATCGATAGGGTTATTAGTTTTTGAGTTATCATGCCCGCCAAGAGTTCTTGAGATTTTCACTTGAAATTTTTTAGGGACATTCTTGAATTAGTCTACATTTTAATTAAATCAAAAAAAATGTTGACCCCGAGAATGGGGGGTCCCCTTAACGTTTCACCATAGTCTTTTAGCCAATAGTCGGCACTTCTTTCCAATTGTCATCATGTCCCATTTTAAATAAACAAATATTATATATCTAATCGATTTTTTGTGGTTCACATTAATGAGAATCTGGGAACTGGTCAACTTTGGGAATTTGTTATCCATTTTATTAGCATGACTATAGGAAAACCTTACAATTTTTTGTTCGTAAGGACGGCATCGAGAAAAATATCATAATAACAAATATTTTTTAATAATTTTAAATTCTAAAGTGTGATCCAATATGTTCTTTACAATTACGAAAAATATTCGATTTTAATATAGTTCAGGTTTTCAGTTTTCAGGTGCAAAATGGTGTAAATTGAAAATTTTATGCCAAGAGGATTTGTAATCTCTTTAAAAACTATAAGTCAAACTACTTTATACGGCTATATAATTTTTATATATATTTTTTCTAAAATCTCAGTTTTTATTTTGTAGGTATGTTTGTTTTGGATAACAATTTTGAAAGATTCAAAATTAGTATAATGTCCTACATTTGTCTTACCTTAAAATCGCTTAAGTTCGTTTCACTATTGAAATACGATATTTGAGGTTGGATTGTTAAAATATTTTCCGTTTCATTTGAATTGTAAATGGATTCATTGAAATGTCCTGCAATTGTGAGTTTAAAATCACCGGTGGGTTTGTTAAGTAGCAAAAAATCTGCAATAATAAAATTACACATATTTGTAAAACTCTACAATTTCAACAAAACCACTAAATTTCTTAAAACTTACTCTTCTCTCTATAAGCTGGCACTTCCAATGTCTTCTCCAGCAAATGTTTCTCCTCAAAAACCATAAACACGATGGCCGAAAATAACCAGAAAATCATTAGACCAACGCGTTTAATCATCTTAATGCGATAACGCCTTGCCATTATTCTTTCTTTTGCCTCAACTTTGTCCATACATTGTATTGTTGGATTTTTTTGATAATCATGATCGGAGTGGCCTTCATCATCGGTGCTGTTGGTAGGACAAAAACAAATAATATACCAATGGAAATAAATTTTGTTGGTTGCTATCAAACCTTTTTCGATCTGGATCGTGTGTCTTTTTCATGTGAATAAAATCGGAGCAGGCAAAACTGCGATCATCATCCGGACTGGATTCAATATCATTGGAGCCTTCATCGGTGGGAACAGAGCTGCCTAGAAATGAAAGGAAACAAAACACAAATATTTAATTATAAAATTAATAAATTGTCTTCTGGAGGGGTAATTTATTTGGGAAAATGAAGTACCAAATTAAAATCAGGTTGGAAAACTGGGCTAGAACTTCAACGTACCGAAAATTATGCAGTGCCTTTGCATGGGAACTACGTAAAAACATAAACCCATATTGACAAAATTTCAGGAATTTAATTAGTTATTCTTTCCAAATTACCGACAGCTAAAACCTTTAAAGTACCGAGAATGGATCGCGAGCTTCTTTATATGGGGGGGCTATTTCTAAACATGGACTTATATCAAAAATTTCTGCAATCATGTTCGTGACCCTTGAAACGTCCTGTATTTTGTCGAATTTTCATTATTGCTTCGGGTTCCTGTAGTTTTACATAGGAGTTCTTTGAGGGTAAGAAATATTTTTCAGAACAATATCGATATATCAAAGCCATCGATCATATATTTCATTAATGTAGATAGAGGAACATGTTCCCTTTAAATCAATATTGATTATTATAACCCGATACACTTTTATAGGCCATCAATTTGTTACACTAGCGTAGAATATAACTACAGAATAATAAAATCCGATTTTTTCGAGATTAACTTCAATAAAAACCCTGACCAAAAGTGACAAGTCTAGATAATCTAACAAAATTTATGACCTTTAGTGTAATTTCCAGCTCATAAATAATTGAATTATTTCCTCGGCGGTTGGTGGTGTCTCCCCCCTTGTTTCTTTTTTAACATAGCAAAAATCCGCCATGCACCATCAATAATATATGGGAAAATATTTTTCTGTTAAACTATTCCCGTTACATTGTTATTGTTTCACTGTTTTGTTTTTGTAATTTACATTTTCATGACTTTTTCATAGAAAATCGTTCAACACAAAAAACGGCCATAAATTAAATCTGTTTTTTTTTAGAGAAAAAACATCAACATTCATTAAATGCAATCTTTCAATTAATAGAAACAGCTGAGGATTTGGAGGTATTGAATTTTGTATTACAGCTAAATAAAAACAGACTTCATTTAAAATGCGAATTTTAACAATCGACAACTGTCGGTAACAATTTACAACCGCCACATCACCGATTATCTTAAAGTGATTTTAGTGAAACATCTACCGCAATTATCTATTTATGGCACCAAACAATGGAACGATGTTCGATGCATTCTTAAAAATACGATCTTATTAATTTGGCGAGAGAATACGTCACCATATACAACAATTACGATGTAATTCTTGTGTGTTCGATAGTTCGATAGTAGAGATATATTCTATCAAAATCGAAAATGGCTTGCAACTAGCAAAGATATCAGTCTAAAATTCAAAGTCGATATGAGCATGTCTGCCTGCGTCTGGTATTATACTGTTTTGTATTTTCTCGGTGTCAATTTTTTATTTAATTCGAATCTACTCTGATTCTAAAATGTTCCTACAAAATTTCAAGAGTTCTCAAGAACTCTTGAAGATATAGCCGATTTATTGTGTCAGCATGAAGTGACGGCAAGAGTGATTCTCAAACTTTAAACGCATTTTTCTCGAAGCAGTGTTTTACGAATGGCGGGCACGATAACTCATAAACTAATAATCCAATCGGTTCCAAATTTTGACACGTTTCTCTGGGAGTGTATAGCTCTCGTATGAACTAGGATAAAGCCAATTGGTGAAGATCTTCCTTATTTTTTAAATTAGTTTGTGGTCAAAAATAGGCGATTTTTCCAAAAAAAAATTTCAAAGTTCCGTCATTTTGTTAATTGTTGTGCAATAATCCTAGTTCATACGAGAGCCAGACATGTACTCTTTCTTACACCGTTGACATTTTCGGATTCCGATGTTCCATTGAGGAGTTATTATGCCCGCCATCAAAAATAAGGACTTTTCTTTGATCATAAAAAACAACAACAAAAAATTTTTGTAAATTATTTTTCTTCCTTTTTAAATCTTCAAATATATATGTGCAAATTTACAAACCTTAACAAGCATTGGTATTCATTTACCAGCCCATTTAAAATCATAAAAATAAAAAATCGAGAATGGGGGTTCCCCTAATCTCTTTCTGATTCTAACTCCAACTTTAAAAAGTCTGTGACCTGTATCAGTTGTGTACAAAGTGAAGATGGGTTAGATGATTGGATTTGATTGGGCACTTGAAGAGATGTAAGGTGTCATGTGGTACATTACCACATGCCGGGCAGATTTTGTTCACGATGCCATCAATACGTGCCCAATACAACTTGAGGCGGCTACACCATACAGATCTCAGTTGTGCCAATACCAAGGCGGGTTATCTCCGAGGATTGTATTCACTCTATATTCTTGAATTATTTCCTAACCGCCCTGTTGATATAGAGGCTCCATGAAGATCCTTCCTAGTATGCCTAGGTGGTATGCCTACATTCAAAGGTAGCCGCATCTCCGTTGTCCATATGTTAAACAGTGTGGCCGCTGACTTAGTGGTGGATATTTCCACATTCCTGGCCCGGAAAAAAAATTAAATGCCATCAATTTTGGTCCTGATGTCATAACCGTACAATCATTCACATACGTTATCATGCGGTGGGCGTGAAATTTCAGGAAGGTTCCGTCCTTGGGGAACTCCCTGTTTAACAGTCCTATTACACGGCCTGTTCTAGTTGAGTCCTTTCGTTATATGTGTGGAAATGACGGACAAAGTTGTTGTTGTGCTGTGCTGCTTCCGAAATCCATGTTTATGATTACCTACTGTGTAACATTCACGAATGCTAAGTAGTAGCAATGCCTCAAGTGTCTTATCGGCCTGTTTGGTTCACCGTTGACAGGCATCTCTAGCGGGACCGCCCTGCCATTTCCCAGGCATCGGTAACTATTAGTGTTGCTAACGATAAGCTTAGAACTTTAGTCAGGTACTCTACTACTGACTCATCAAGCTGTTTCAACAGCACCATGGAGATTCCATCTGTACCAAGTGCCTTGGATGATTTTGCGCTTCTGATGACACTTGCAACATTCTTCAACGTAAAGGCCTTTAATCGTACTTCCTTCCTGGGTTCGAGAGCGACCCCACAACATACCCCTGTAATGATGTCACAAAACATCAGATTTTCTAGCCACTTTTTCCGCTTGTGCTCGCCGACTAACCTGTTCACTTCCATCGTAGGGAGGTGATCTGAAACCTTATCCTGGTGGTTATGTCCTCAAAACGTACCCCTCTAGACGGAATGCCATAATTCACGATGTATATTGAAATACCCTAGCACCAGACGGTTATTTTCTACATTTTTCTAGTAATCGACAGCATAACCATTATTTTTTATACCCTCCACCATAGTATGGAGGGTATATTAATTTTGTCATTCCGTTTGTAACTCATCGAAATATTAATTTCCGACCCTATAAAGTATATATATTCTTGATCAGGGTAAAATTCTAAGATGATCTAGCCATGTCCGTCCGTCTGTTGTAATCACGCTATTTTCCGAAGGAATTGAGATAGGATGCTGACATTCTGCATAGGTTTGTCTTTTGTCTGCAGGCAGGTTAAGTTCGAAGATGGGATATATCGGTCCACGTTTAGGCATAGCTCCCATATAAGGGTACTCCCCAATTTTCGGTATTTTGGGGTTCTTGAGCGCGTTTTCAGCCGAATTCGCTAAAATTTGGTACATTGGATTCTTATTGGTACTAAAAGTATCCACAAAAAATTATGAATATAGGTCAATTTTTTCGGGTAGCCCCCAGCGCGTTTTTCAACCGAATTCGCTGTAATTTGGTATCTTATAGGCGTATATGGTAATAAATCTCCCTACCAAAAATTAATAATATTCGCCCTCTTTTTGGCGTAGTTCCCATATTACCCCATTTTTTATATTAAAATAGTTATCTGATTTGTTTCGCGTTTTGGGTTTGGTTCTAAGACTCTTTGGTAATCATTTCACCTGCGGAGGATATCGAGATAAAAAAAACTAGAACGTTAGGTTCGATAATGAACTATTATGAACTATAGCTCGGATTTAGACCTAGGTCTAGGAGTGGGCCGATATTCACCATCTTCGAACTTGAACTAAGTTTAGAAGAAATAATAAGATAGGCAAAGTTTGGATGAAAACAACATTTTCTGAAACGGATTTGGTCCAATAAAACATGGGGTCTAGAACAAATATTTCGATGAAGCACGTTTTCACTGTATCAAAGAGTGTACACCCTCGTTAGCCATACGGCTGAGGGTATAAATATTCGCCCAGGCCGAACTTAACTTTAGCTTTTTGACTTGTTATTATTTAATAATACGTTCTATTTTATCCTTGAATATATCGTGAACATTTGGGAAAAAATTACATTTGTTAGTTTGTGAATCTCTTTTGATTTTTCTATCTAAAATACTCCAAAGATTTTTTATAGGGTAACAATCTGATAATTGTGATATTATAAAACCCTGAATTTTAACTTCCGGAACCAATCTTTACCATGTTTCGATGTATGATGGACGTTCTTATCAAGCTGAAACACGATATATTTTCTTCAGCGAAGAGAATCATAGCATTTTCAACACATTTGTATTAACAATAGATTTATTACTTCATAAATTTCGTAAATAGATTGAAATCCATAAAATGAAACATGTAAACCAGCTACATGTCCACGCTTTTACTGCTTGACAATTTGTTAATCAGCCCGAAATGATGTTTTTCGGGGCCTTCCTCCGTGATGAACTGTCACTACTGATATAATTGCATAAAACTGACTTATAACTCGAGAAATCTCTGATTTATTTATGGAATATTTTTCCGAAATAATACTCTGTGATAAATTATTTTGACAATCAGTGGTAAATAGTTGTTTTATTGGTGTACAACATTTTAGTTATATATATATATATATATATATTAGAAGTAAGTCAAAATTGAAATCAGACACATCTTATTGTAATAAAATCCTTTTAAAAATATCTGTAAGAACCAAAATAGGTGCAAACCCAAAACATAATAATTATAACGGTAAAAATAACTAAAATTTCCTACCTCATATGGGTGTATAGTAGAGTTGCTTTAGTTTTGTCCATATAGTTTTGGCCGTATAACATAAGACTTCTTGATCATACATACTGCCGAAATATTCAATCCGACATTTTGGGTCCATTTCCTTTAATTTTCTAAATATGTATGAATATTTAAGGTTCTTGTTCAGCGGAAACTCTTTCATATAATAAAACTAAAAACTATTTATTGGTTGATTGTTATTACACAATAATCTTAATTACAGTGTATTACTAGGAACATATACCCTGTACATTAATCAAATCAAACATTTGATTAATGTACTCTCATTGCATATTAACATTAACACACTAAAGAAAAAAATGGCGTTCATAAAAGACAAATATTCATTTCTGTCCATTAAAATTTGTCTCCATTTTTCCTATACGTCCCAAAACACCAATATTAGAAAAATATTATGCACACATTAACATTTATAACCTTTCTCTTAAGTGTGTCTGCCCCGCCCTGTGTTACTTTTCCAGGAAGCCAATATGACTAGACAAAAGGATGACTGATAGTGACAGTCTCTTGTAATTACACTTTTTTGTGATGAGAGAAAAAACCGAACACCTTGAAAATCAATATTTGACCCAATGTCTGGCAAAGCCATTAACACCTAATTCTGCAATGTATGAAGGTTAACGGTATATGTCATTTTGATAGTTTAGTTGACATTTATTAACACAATCGTACATGTACACTCACACACTGGCGGAGGCTAAGACCTTCACTATTTCTGGGTTGGCTAAGTAAATAATTGAAATGGCTTAAGGGTTTTTTAGATTAGTCCATGTTTACACACAGTATTGGTTATTTGTTATTATGACTTATCCGATGTTAGAAATAATATTGCACACACACAAATTTTAACCAGACTAGAAAAATGAGTATAAGCGGTATAAAATGGTCTTATGATGACTGTCACTACTAGTCATTTTTGTCTTGATATTGGCTTCTAAAAAGTGTGTTTTATAAATTTTAAGTGTGCAAATATTTTTCTAATATTGGTTATTTGGGACAAAAAATGAGAGTACTTTGATTAATGTGTTTATGTTAATATGCACTGTTTAGTTTGATTATTGTACAGGGTATATGTACCTAGTAATACACTGTTATTAAGGTTATTGTGTAATCACTATTAGCCAACAATATATTTATTGTTTAGTTTTATTATATGAATCTGTTTCAGTCGAACAAGAATCTTAAATAATCAGTGGCCGTACTGTGGGCCAAAAATGAAATGAAATGGATCCAAAATGTCGGATTGAATATTTCAAAATTACAGCCAATTTGGTTGAATGTAAGATTAATATCAAAAACTGTTGTATTACTAAATTTAATATTACATCATGTCATTTGTAAACGGTGACACACAGTGACATACAATTTTACACGTATTATGCAGATTTCATTAATGTACACTTGTGGCCAAAACTAAAGCAATTGATATTGCAAAGATAATAAATGAAGTAAAACGTTTTTAAATAAATAATACTGTATGTATAATTACTATGTTTTGGTTTTGCGCCTATTTTGGTTCTTACAGATATTTTTTAAAAGAATTTTATTACAATAAGATGTGTCTGTTTTCTATTTTGACTTACATCCAAAACTATATATATACATATATATATATATATAATCAAACTAAACATATAAATAACTAAAATATTGTACACCAATAAAACAGTATCATTTCGAAAAAATATTCCATAAATAAATTAGTGATTTCTCGACTTATTAGTCAGTTTTATGCAATTATGTCAGAAAAACATCATTTCGTACTGATTAACAAATTGTCAAATACCAATTTCAAAGCGTGGACGAGCTATGGTAGCTGGTCTACATGTTTCTTTTTATGCAGTTGAATATACACGAGCTTTGTGAAGTAATTGATCGCATTGTTAATACAAACGTGTTTAAAATGCTATGATTCTCTTCGCTGAAGAAAATATATAGGTGTTTCAGCTTGATAGGAACGTTTAACATACACCGAAACATTTCTGAAATATTTTTTTGCGATGACATACCCACCAGGATAAGGTTTCAGATCACCTCCCTACGATGGAAGTAAACAGGCGGGAAAAGTGGCTAGAACATCTGAAGTTTTTTAACATCATTACCGGAATCAGTAAATTTTGGGCAACGGTTGAGTCGCTCTCGAACCCAGGTAGGAAGTGTAACCAAAGGTCTTTACATTGGAGAATGTTGGAAGTCCCATCAGAAGCTATGTCGAAACAGCTTGGTGGGTCAGGAGTAGGATACCTAACTAAAGTCCTCAACTTACCGTTAGCCACCCGATACCTGGAAAATGACAGGATAGTCACGCTACAGATGCCCTTGCGAATCATACAGGTCGATCTCACTTTTGTCGCCAGTACCTAAGACACTTAAGGCATTGTTACTACCTAGAATTCGTGAATGCTACTCAGTTGCTGATCATCACCATCGATTCCGGAAGCATCACATCACAACAACAGCTTTGCCCGTCATTTCCACAATATCACGAAAGGACTCAACTAGAACAGACCGTGTAATAGGACAGGTTAACAGGAGGGGAAAATCACAGAGTGTTTATATACCATAGCTCGAAATTAAATTGAAGCTATATTTAAATTTGAACCGATTTAAAGCAAATTGGACCAAAGTCATTCTAGACTTTAAGGGAACCATCGGAATGTCGGAATCCGAAAATTCTCGTATAAACGAGAATTATTGACTTCGCTCAAAAATCAAAAAAAAAAATAAAGAAAAACTTGACGGATTGGATCATACGATAGCTATACATGTCCCAAAATTTGGAATCGATCGGATTATAAGTTTTTGAGAACGGATTATTATTATTATTTTTTTTTGTCCGCCATTCGCAAATACACTGCTGACACAATAAATCGGCTATATCTTCAAGAGTTGTTGAGATTTTCACTTTTATATATATTTCGATTTCGATATAATTCCGATTAACTCCAATTGCTGCATAGATATCAAACTTTAAACGCATTATTCTCGAAGCGTTGTTTTACGAATGGCGGGCACGATAACTTAAAGATTAATAACCCAAATTTCGACACGTTTCTCTGGGAGTATAGGTATGAACTAGGATAAAGCCAATCTGTGAAGTTCTTCCTTATATTTATACCCTTCACCACACTGTGGTACAGGGCATTATGTATTTGTGCATATGTTTGTAACAGGCAAAAATAATCGAGATAGACCCAGGCTTCCTTTTGAGAATATGCATAGAATCACTTTCTGAGTCGATTTATGCATGTCCGTCTGTCCGTCCGTCCGTCCATGAATTCTTGTTAACAAAGTACAGGTCGCATTCATGATCCGATTTGGATGAAATTTGGCACAGGCCACTTAATTGACCCAAGGACGAACCCTATTGAAATTGGGAAAAATCGGTTCAGATTTTGATATAGCTCCCATATATATTTTCGTCCGATTTAAGGTAAATGGTGTACCAAAGTACCTATATATCTTTCGATTTGCACGAAACTTGACACAGCGTAATGAATAGGGTATAGAACGATGTGTGTTATGTTTCCTGAAAATCGGTTCAGATTTAGATATAGCTCCCATATATCTTGGTCCGATTTAAGGTAAATGGTGTACCAAAGTCCCTATATATCTTTTGATTTGCCCGAAATTTGGCACAGCGTAATGAATTAGGTCTAGAATGATGTGTATTAAGTTTCCTGAAAATCCGTTCAGATTTAGATATAGCTCCCATATATATTTTCGTCCGATTTATGGTAAATGGTGTACCAAAGTCCCGATATATCTTTCGATTTGCACGAAATTTGGCATATCGTACTTAATTAAGTCTTGAATAGTGCACGTTAAGTTTCGTGAAAATCGGTTTGGATTTACATATAGCTCCTATATACATTTTCGTTCGATTTAATATAAATGGTGTACCAAAGCACAACGTACTAAAGTTTTGAAATGTGGAATGTTTTGAAATCGGATAGAGCTTCTATATATATTTTCTCCCGAGTTTGGGTAATTTTGTCCCATTGTAAGAAGGAACCCTATATCTGAACAAATGAAAAATTTAGTATAGGTTGCAGAAATAGACGATTTTCCAAAAAAAAAAAAAATCAAAGTTCCGCCATTTTGTTAATTGTAGTGCGAAGTCAATAATACTAGTTCATTCGACAGCCAGACATCTACTCTTTCTAACACCGTTGGAATTTTCGGATTCCGATGTTCCAGTAAGGAGTTATCATGCGCGCCATCAAAAATAAGGAATAAGGTATGGGTCTATCTTGTTTCCTTCTGCATGTAACATACATATATACAAAAGACACAATACCCTGTATCACAAACAAAATACTTTCAAATTGATTACTAAAACACTCCTGTTCCTGTTTGATTATATCTATTATTAAATGTTGTATTGCTATCGATAAAATCTTGAAAAATATTTAAAAAACGTAAAAAGTTCTATGTGAATTTAACATTATGCTAATTCATATTAAACTTTTCAATATACATTCAAGTTTGTATTTGGCGCCACTAGCATTGCCAGCAGCCCTAATTTAAATAACAACCCTCGTATCTACATCAAGCATATACATGTTTATTTACATATGAAACATAAACATTTCAAAAGAAGTTTAAACAAAACTTCACTTCCCCGTCTACATACTTTTAAGACATTTTTATAATATGTATGTGTTAGTGTAATGTTCACAGAACTTTATACTCAGAAAATGTTTAAATTTCAAATAACTTTTTTTTATGGTTAGAAGAACAATTATAAGGCTTGAACAAAAACAAATAAAAAATTAAGATGAATTTAAATGTTATGTAATGTAAATATTGTACAAACGCCTAATTCAATAAGAATGTATAGGTTTTCTGACTACACATTCTATATTGATCCTTACTTTGTCCGCATGTCCAAAATTCAACGGTTACACAAATTACTTATGCTTGAATTGAAACTAAATATGATATACAAATAATATAAATTAGAGACAGTGAAACACAAATCGGGAAGTTTTTATAGAAAACACTCAAAAAAGCTGTAAACGAACGAGGCCGATCATTTGATACCGTAAGTATTAACTCAATAGAAATCTAAATAACGTTTAAGTTATTATGCTGCAAGAAACTTCAGATTTTTTTGCTGAGAATTCGAATCAAGTTGTACCAAAAGATATTTCGAGTGCATTCTTAGAAGAAGATTTTAGATATGTTGAAATTAACAATATTTAAACTCAAAGAAACAAAATATCTGTTGCAGCGATTTGGAAATATAATATGTCAACAATATAAAACATGGGAACAAAAACACATATAAATTGATTTTCATCAATCTACCTATTGAACATTTAAATTAAAATGCTTTACGATTTAGTGGAAACTTTTTATTATCTCCACAACACAAAAACTATAACCTTTCAGACTAAATAACCTCGAATACGACCCTTCAATTGGGAACTAGAAGTGAACACTACATCCAATTATGTTTGAAAGTGACGTTGGCTTAAACACATGTAGCTTCATATACATATCGTATTGTATCTAAAAACATGGACTTATATTGAAAAAGCCCCTGGGATCTAAATATGCCAAAAAATGTGCCAATACTATTAAACGAGTTTTTTGACAAAAAAATACATTTAAACATTCGGTGTAAAACTATAAATAAGCTACAAATGATAGCTATGTTGATCCAGAATAACGTGTTAGAATTTGGAACCAATTGGTTTAATTGTTTTTGAGTTATCGTGCCTGCCAATCGTAAGACACCGAGAAAACGCTTGGGAGAAGCACTCTGTCGTCGCTTGATATTGACACACTTAATCGGCTATATCTTAAAGAGTTGTTGAGATTTTCACTTGAAAATTTTCACGTTGCAGGTTCATCTATATATTTTCATATATTTTTTTAACGTAGCTGAAGCAGAGGTTCGCCCATTTATAGCTCGGGAATTGTTAAAGTATATGTGAAAAACTGAATAGCTTTGGATTTATTAATCTGTCATTGCAATTTTTTTATGATATTGACCTCCAAATTTACGTGAATGCTGTGTCTATTTTACTGTAAACCAGTAAGGAAAGTTTAAAAGTCGGACGGGGCCGACTATATGATACCTTTCGCCACTTTGGGTACATACAAGATATATTAATATCTACAATATCCTGTAGATAGAATCTTTGGAGGACCATTGAGATGGAATCGGGCGAAATGAAATATGTTACCTAGATAAATATTTTATTGAAAAAAACGCCATATACATACCATTCTGAAATCAATGGAAAATTGCATGTCAAACGGGCAGACTTGGTTTTGCAGTTTTGTGCATCATTCACATAAAATCGGACGAAACTATACATGGAACCTATATCTAAATCTGAACCGATTTTAATACAACTTCGCAGACATCAATCTGAACCTAATTCAGTACTCTGTGTAGAATTTTGTCCCAATCGGACAATTATAGGGAATTTGACGCATCACTCGGGCGAAACTATATATGGGATCTAAACCGATTTCCTCCAATTTTATCCAAATCGGATCATAAATGCAACCTGTACTTTATTCACAAAAATCGACTCAGAAAGTGATTGTATGCATTACAAGCATGTTTCATGGGTCTATCACGATTCCTTTTGCCGGTTACAAACATATGCACAAAGACATAATACCTTGTACCACAGTGTGGTGAAGGGCATAAAAATAAATACGATGCCAATATTTCTTCAAACCAAAAAAAAACAAAAAACAAATAATATTCCTCAATATCTTTTTTTTGCTGTAATTTACAAAACGCTAGACCGATTTTTGTGATTATAATATTGTTTTATTTAGCGTGGTGTTTAGATCATTTTAAATTATTTTTAAGTGGATATATGCCTTAAATATAATTAAAATTATAATGTAATCCTCTAAATTTGTATTATTTTTTCATATCTTGCGAAAATGTTCATATTTTCGAGATTATTATAAAATCTCCACATTCCTATTTTACGCTTTTATATACCAAAAATCATTGATGTAGCACAAAAATAAAAAAAACATATTTTTGAAAATGGAATATTAACAATTTCCAATATTTTCCATATATAGGAATAACAAACATAATATCGTCTCCATTCTATTGCGATTGATATTGTAATTGTATTCGAATTACTCGTGCAGATAATATAGATCTTGTTCTAGCTTTATTATTCTTTTTGTAACACCTCGAAATATTTGTCGGACACCACATAATGTATATTGACAGTATTACAAATATTTTATTTTTAAAACTAAAACTTTAAATTTTTTTTATTCTACACTTTGAATCTGTTTGCCATTTAAATTTTGGTTGATGCAAAACGACCCACTACAATTTTGTGCATTTTGATAGTCCAAGCGCCACTTTCAGCCGAATATTCCAGGCCGAACTTAACTTATACAAACATGTGATTGGGATAAAAAAATTGTTCGTGTGTGCCTTCAGTTATATAACATCTTGCTTTTTTCAGATTATACTTTAAAGCCGACCTAAATTTTTGCAAAAAAAGAAAAGCCACCACAAAAGGGAATAGAGAAAATAATAATATTTTAATCACGTACTAAATATGAAAAGGGTAAGGTTACTTTGGACTTAGTTAAGCCATGATTTGGAATACATGACATAATAATATCACCATACAAATTGAATGGGGCGGTACTTCGCTATTCTGTTTTCTTGACACGTACGGTCCAAAATGAAGATGAATTCGCGCGCGTAGGACTATGACACACACAGAGGGCCGGCATCCTTACTAGAAATTCCCTGAAAGATTCCAACAACAATCCTTACACATGGTGTGTTACAATTTCCTATTTCTATTCACATTCATATGTATGGATCTATGTACATGAATATGTGCATACAAATTCGTGGGATAAAAAGTCAATGCGGCCACATGTTGAATGAATCCATACGTATGTTTTTTTTTTGTGTGCTGTGATGTAAATAGAGACAAATATACATACAAACATATATGTATGTATGAATAAATGTGTGTTTGAATATTTTGTATTGATATTCCACAATATTCATGGATGATGTTCTTTTTTCCTATCTATGTATCTCTCTCGCTTGTTTTTGTTTAGGCCATTCGTCACATGTGTTTTGATTTTGAAATTTATTTTGGCAAAAAATCACAGCAATATTGTTTCGAAGAGAAAAGGGGGGAAATGGTCGTCTATGACCATAGTGAGTATTGCTAGATGGTATATTTCCTTGTAGTAGAGAGTGAAGGGGTAATTAAAAAATTATTATTTGTGAATTGTTTATCAGTCTGAATTCAGTCTAACTGCAAAAATATGTTTCAATATAATGGTTAATAAATGTGAATGTCTGTATTATGAAGGCAATGGAATTTATAGTTTTATTGAGGGCTAACCACATTGACGTCAACTGAATAAGTTATGAAGAATGTGCATTAACATTTATCGATCATTTACTCGTATAATATAAAACAGCTGATTTTGCGATAGTCAATCTACAATTTTATGTACTAGAAATTGGAACTGTATATACCCCTACTAAAAGATGAAATATTAATTTAGCGATTTTGTAAACAAAAATGTACTCAGTTCAGTTTGACGTACGTGCATGTGTTGTGTTGTTTTCAGTGAATTATCAATTTACCCAAAAAAGGCTCCTAATTAGGTTGGGGAAAAATAAATCCATTATTTTCTCGGCAGATGGCTGTACTGATAGATTTCTCGTAAAGTATCGACCAACAATTGCAGATTTATTCTATTTGGCAGTAAAAAACACTTTGCTGTTAGTTAGTTAGTTACAAGATGTTAAAAATGTAAGTGAACAAAGAGAAAATTCGGTATATTTTTCAGTTTTTTCTTTGACAAAGGCGAAAGTGCAAGTCAAGCTGTTCCGATACTGTAACAGCCAATTATGTAAAATGATCGATGTTGACCGTCATGTTAGCAGTCGTAAAATCACCCAGGAGCGACAAATCGACCATACAACTGTTTAACTGTGTCGTGTTCGACCAGGACAACGCTAGGACACACACATCTACAGTGACTCGCCAGACGGGAGATTGGTTGGGAAGTTTTAATGCATCTGCCATACAGTCCGGGGTTGGCACCAAGCAATTATCATATTTTTCTAGCATTGCAAAATGTCTTAAGGGAACCCCACCCATTCTCGGTTTTAATTTTTCAAGATTTTCAATGGGCTGATAAATCAATACCAATGCTTGTTGAGGTTTGTAACTTTGAACATATATATTTGAAGATTTAAAAGAGAAGAAAAATAATTTACAAAAAATGTTTGTTATTGTTTTGTTTTTTTTTTTTTTTTTTTTTGTAATTAAAGAAAAGTCCTTATTTTTGATGGCGAGCATGATAACTCCTCACTGGAACATCGGAATCCGAAAATTCCAACGGTGTTAGAAAGAGTACATGTCTGGCTCTCGTATGAACTAGGATTATTGGCATTATGAAATTACCTTTAAAATGACAACAAATCATACAATAAAACGGTGCACATTTGGCCCAAATCGGACATTCCGAAGCATGTTAAATAAAGTCCTATAGTTCATATATAGAAATAATGGGTTTCTTTTTCTCCAACCTAATATTCTTATTATACCCTCAGTATAATATATTATCTTTATCAAGCGTAGATTAAGTCCGCAGTTGGGGCCCATTGGTCTTTTCCTTCTGGTACCTCCCTTACAAAGGGTCAATATTTTATAAACTTGTATTTCAAGATTTTAAATGGGCTAACATTGCACATATATATTTGAAGATTTAAAAAGGAAGAAAAATAATTTACAAAAAATTTTTGTGGTGGTTTTGTTGTTGTTTTTTGTGATCAAAAAAAGTCCTTATTTTTGATGGCGGGCATGATAACTCTTCACTGGAACATCGGAATCCGAAAATTCCAACTGTGTTAGAAAGAGTACATGTCTGGCTCTGGTATGAACTAGGATTATTGACTTCGCACAACAATTAACAAAATGGCGGAACTTTTTTTTGGAAAATCGCCTATTTTTGACCAATAACCAAGTTAAAAAATAAGGAAGATCTTCACCGATTGGCTTTATCCTAGTTCATACGATAGCAATGCACTCACAGAGAAACGTCCCAAAATTTGAAATCGATTGGGTTATTAGTTTTTGAGTTATTGTGCCCGCCATCTTGATTCGAGAAAAATGCGTTTAAAGTTTGAGAATCACTCTTGCCGTCACTTGATGCTGACACAATAAATCGACTATATCTTCAAGAGTTCTTGAGATTTTCACTTGAAATTTTGTAGGGACATTCTTGAATTAGTATAGATTCGAAAAAAATAAATAAAATTTTTTGACACCGAGAATGGGGGGTCCCCTTAAAAAACTATTTGATCAACATTAAATTCGAAACAGGAAATTGGGAGAATTTATATATGGGAGCTATATCTTATTCTGAACCGATTACTCAATCGGACTCGGAGTTTGTATCTCTGTTTACAGAAAATCATACGAAGTTGTGCAATTCCAACCGAATTGAATCTAAATGAATATATAGTATACAGCTCTCACGTGTATTGTTGGTCCGATTTTAAACCAATTCAAAAATATAAATCCCTTTATTAACATTTCCCTACCAGACATAATTCAGAATCTAACATCTCAAGTTCATTTCAAATCTATTCATATTTTTTGATATTGTTTCCATTCCATCTTATATATTATTTTACTTGCCATATGTTCAATCTGATAACTATATGGTCGTAATGAAGGGTATCCCATAGTCGGTTTTGTTTTATTAGGGTCTTTGCCTTACTGTTTTTTATTTACTTATATACAACTTAAACCTAAAATATTATCAACCATTTCAACATTTTATTAAAGTTCGCTTAAATGAATTCATCTTCATACACACCAACAACAAACACTGAAAACCCCACCCTTCAATGTGCATTTTCCGCTCCAATTAACAATGTTTTTGTTTTGTTCTGTGTTGTTGTTATTTTTTTCTTTCAACATCCTTCTAACTGAGCCACAAAAGTGTCATCGACATCACGAGCATCCTTCTGTGTGAGAGTTATCCCTCCACCACTCTCACAAGCACAAATCAAATATATCATTGCAAAAAAAAAACAAAAACATAACAACCATCTCATTATTCAGAGTTCCTCTTTAATAATATCCACAAATGGCTGAGGCTGTTGGCGGTGGTCACGTTTGAGGCCGTTTCCCCTATTAATGCCAACCACCACAAACATTATTGCGGCGTATCATGGCAGTTGATACTCACCTCGTAGCCGTTCGTTTTCCATTTGAAAGGAAACCATACTGGGATCATGTCGAATTTGCGGTGGCAGAGCACGCCATACCTGCAACGATTGTTCGGTCACTTGACCCGGTGGTACAACCAGATTTTGGCTAGAACGACGTCTTTGCATTTCAATGCCATTGGGGCTGGGACTGCTACGTTTAAATTTACGCAACTTTTCGTGTAAACCCATTTTGTTTTGATATTTACTTTTTTTCTCACTTTAAAAAACACTCTCTCACTTAATTTGAAAAACACATTATGTTTAATAATTAAAAAATATATATCTATAAAAATATGTTTTTACACTAAAAATATATAAACGTTTGTATAATCACTACAACAACAATCAATAGCCAGCGACCGTTTTCATTTTTCAAAACGTTTTCATCTGCGAACGTCTACAAAGCGACTGAAACATTAGGTGAGCTATTTTCATGGAATCTGTTTTCACATGGATATTCAACAGTGTTTTTGTTTTAACAATTCACCATAGGATTTCCACCACCCTTACAAACACACACATACAACAAAAGCACCCACACGTTACTCTGCTCACTGAACCTATCGGATAGAAGAAATTTTCTCAAATGCTATGCTAGTATTTTCTCTCCCTTTCTCTCTTCCGTTCTCAGTGTTATGCTATTTAAAAGAAAATTTCCTCCATTGGAATTGAAAACATTGGAAATGTTTATGCGTCGCCTTTCACCCACCCACTTGTTCTCAAAATGGATTATTTATCCGTTGAGAATAAATGTCACAACATTTTCTATTCAGCTCTCTGTTTACAAACAATTGCCGTAGTTGTTTTTATTGCGGTTTTATTCGGTGTTTTTTGTTTTGTTCGCCTTTTTCACAGTTTGTTGTTATTGTTTGGGTTTCTGGTGATTACCTTGACTTTTGCAATACACATAGACAGCTTGTTGATGGTCTTTTATGTTTTGAGATTTCGTGGAGGCGAATTTGCCGGGTGTTGGCACCACTATCGCCGTATGTGTTTGTGGGAGAATGTGAATTGTGATTTTCCCGCTCATGAGTGTGTTTTGGTGTTCAAAATTACCAAGGGTGTTTGTGTTTTTAGGCATGTGACAAACATACATGAGATACCCTATTTTTGTGTACAATTTTCTAGATTTCCTCTATTCCTGTTCTAGTTTTCTAAACCGCTAACCCTTTTATATCAGTTGATTAACGTAATGGATTTGAATCATTTGTTTTCCTGGATTATGTTTTAGACTGGCATATATTAATTATTTGGTACACAAATAATCATTTCAAACCGGTGCAGGTTGCATTTCTAAAAACCCAACCATAACGAAAGTCTGGGTTATATGCGGACTACTCAAAACAATTACGAATATAATTTAATTAGAATTACATCATTTAAGAAATTGTGTTCAAATTCAAAAACACCTAAAATCTGGAGTTATCTTTAAACACCTAAAAGGGTCATCTTTAAAGTTGATCTGGACTTAATTGTTATACTCCCTCCGCCATAGTGTCATCCAGTTTGCAACACCTCTAAATATTCTGGTATATGTAATATATTGTGGATCAGAATAGAACTTTATGCCGATTTATGCATGATAGAGATTCCAATATTTATGATAGAAACTTTGCACAGACATTGCTAGTACTTCTGGATGTTTGGTATTGCTAAGGGGATATATCGGTCCATGTTTTGTTGTAGCCTCCATATAACTGTACACCCTATACTCGGTATTTTGAGGATGTTTTTAAAGCAAATGGGCTGTAATTTGATACCCTTCCGAGAATAATCAATATTCACCTACGTTTTGAAGTAGCCCCTATATGACGGTACTTTATATATATATATATAAATATATACAATATATATACAACTCATAGAATTAATTTCCGACCCTATAAAGTACATATATTCTTGATCAGCGTAAAATTCTTTCACGACTTACACATTTGAGATAGATCGCGACTTTTGTCGGCAGGCAGATCAAGTTCGAAGATGGCCTATATCTGTCAACGTTTAAGCATAGCCCATATAAGGGCGCCTTTTCCAACCGAATTCTATGAAATTTGGAACTTTGGGTCCACTAATAATTATAAATATAGACCAATTTTTCCAACAAAGGGTACCCATAAATTTTCAGTATTTTGGGCGGCTTACAGCCGAATTCGCTATAATCCAGTACTTCCAGTTCTTATTGGGTAGCAAATCTGTTCACTAAGATTTATAAATATAGGTCCTTTTTCGGGTTGACCATAAAACCGTATTCCACCATAGTATGGGGGACATATTGTACTCGAAATTGTCAGTTTATTCACTACAGTATGGAGTTCTAAGAAGATTTACCCATCATTCTATCCTCTGTAATATGAAGATAAAAGAACTAGAATGTCAGGTTCGAAAATGAACTACATCGGCCCACAATAAGGCCTAATATTTAGCGTGAAGGAAGGTATTGTGATACAAAACGAAAATTTTAGATTCAAAATAGATATATCACCGTTTTTCCAGATAAATGTCATAATTAGATACATCGATGCAGCCTTCCTGCACTCCTGAATTCTTTGCTCTAAGAAGCATTAACGTCGATTAAGAAATATTTCATAACACATTCATGAATATATTCTTGATCAAGATAAAATAGTGACAATGTAGATCTTTTCAATGAAGAGATAAAATTTTCAGCTGTAATCAAAACGGAATACTTGGATCCTAATTTTGAAATGGGACCTTTTAACCAATTGAATTTTGTTTAAACTATTTAAGTACAAAGATATTACATTATATACATTACAAATATATTTATATATTTTATATGGAATGAATATCCAACTTGTTATTTGGTATTTCGAATGCTTGTGTAAAAATTTACAGAATTTTTCCATATACAGAAAATTTTACCCTTTTTTATATTTATCAAGCACGTATGTACTGTATGTAAAAGAATAACTTTTTGTGGATAGCAATTAATGTTTGGATTAAAATTCTATCGTTTTCTTAATATGTATTCTAAAATAAGTTTGACACCACACATTCTCTTTAAGCTGTTTGATAAATTTATATGTATGTGGGTATGGTATCGTTTTATGTCACCTTAACGGCTTATGTATATCATATACCCAGATGTTTTTCGAGTTCAATAAATGCGACAGTATTGAAGTAGATATCGCAAATCTACAAAAAAAGCTTTTCGTCACAATTTAATAGAAGACAGCCGAAATCACATCAACTAATCACTTTTTAAAGTCACTTCTTAGTGACACGTGATAGACAAAATCCATTACGTAAATGTAAATATATAAATGTGTATCGTATGTATACACTAAGTGCGAGTTGTTGTGATGTTCCCAAACAAAACAAAAACGTATTATGTACATCGACGAGACACAAAATTCACTTTGCAAATGATTAAGAGTGCGTATGGGAATTGTTCGATACCCACACGAAACTGTGCGTCATACGCCATAGTGTACGTGACATGAATTACCTAAAAACTTCTAAATCCAAATACTTAGATTTTAAAGGATGTCGTATTAAAATGTTATTTTTTTTAAGCTGACATTGTGTTTATTTTCGCAAACATTTCGAGAGGAAATGTTACGTTTTGTCACAACGGGAAGTTTCTCAAAGAAATGTTAGGTCACTACCGAATGGTTAGACATGCTGTGAGACTGATTGCTATAACAAATGACATTTACAAAAATTGCCGAAATTTTGGGTATGATGTGTCAGTAAAACACCATTATTTTATAAACAAACTGTAGAGATCCTATTTAGTAGCGTGTTACTTCCATATGGAATAAAAAAATAGTTTTAACGAACATATTCCAAAATTTCTCGATAATTTAGAAATTACATTACACCATAAGGCAAATATAACTTCAAACAAATATTAAATGTATTTTAAGAGGATAATGCCCAAATTACAAACTATTAACTGCAAATAGTTTTAAATATTCGTATTCCTAATAATGGAATTTTATTTTGCCTGGAACTGCTTCTCTGTGGTTATGTGGACAATACAAAAGGTATTACTTACAGTAGCGTGCAAATTAATCTTCTTAATAATGCGTTATATTTAAAAATGTTAGTAGCTAATTTTTTTTTTAATGGGCCGCGGAAAACATTTTACAAAAGAAAAATTAGACTGGACCGACTATATGATACCTTTCAACACTTTGGATCTATTCTTGATAATAGTGTGGTCTGCCGCACTGTTCAAAATTGTATCTCAATCATACAACCGTTCGAAATATATATGGAAGGTATATCAACAAAACGCAATAACGTCATTCTAGTCTCATTTCGATACGTTGTGAAAAAATTTCGTGTCAATCGGACAAACATTAATAGTTGGTGCACCATTCACCTAAAATCGGACGAAAAAATATATGGGAGCTATATCTAAATCTGAATCGATTTTCACGAAACTTAACACACATGGTGCACCATTTACATTAAATCGGTCAAAACTATATGTGGGAGCTACATCTAAATCTGAACCGATTCCAACAAAACTCCGCATACGTCAATCAGGACCTAATTCAGTACTATGTGCAAAACATTACTTCAATCAGACAATTATTGGGAGTTTGGTGCACCATTTACATAAAATCGTACGGAACGTAAATGGTGTATATAGGAGCTATATCTAAATCTGAACCGATTTTCTCCAATTTCAATAGTGTTTGTCCTTGTGCCAAATAAGTGACCTGTGCCAAATTTCCTCAAATCGGATGGTAAATGCGATTTGCAAGATGTTCTGCGAAATTGATCTCTAACGCCAAACCAGAAACGCGTTGACGAAATGGAAACATCTGTCAATATGATGAAAAAAGAATATTAAGAACTGTCAGAGATGAGCCTAAGACCTCTGTTACAGAACTAAAACAGGAGAGTCTCGCTGCATCAGAATTCGTTTGCTAGACATTCCTTTCACCTAAACATTATTATAAATAGTGAATATTTTGACCATTTGTGGAGGAGGTACTAGACGGTGTGGTCCAATGGGTCCCATCTTCGGATAATCTGGGCTTGGTAAAGATAATAGGTTGTACAAAGTTTGGTCCGTTCGCATGATTAATTTATTGTACAATTTTGACTATTTTGTGGGGGAAATATTTCGATGTATCAATATTTGCCTATTAGCCATTACCCCCCGAGCCATAAGGATGAGGGTGCAAAAAAAAACTGTACACATTAAGAACCCTAAATAACAAATTACAGTCCTATATAATGGAAAATTCCTAAAATTTCAATAACCCGAAATGCCATATCACAGCCCGTTCTGTTTTGCAAAATGAGACTAAGACTATCAAATATATATATAAAATCAGAAGATATTGCTAATTTATGTTAGAAGCATTAGAATTTGCATGGTTTTTACGGCTGAATCATGAGTTTTGGCAAAAAAAATGTTAATATGATGGTTCTAAACCTTCTTATTTCTTCTTATGTACACAAGTAGCTAAAGCATAAACGAAAAAACCGGAAAATATATGTACTAATGTATATAATAAGTAAAATAATTATATTTTATAAGAACCAAAACACAAAAAATGTGTACATGACAAGTGATTTTATATCGCGTTATACATATATATTCATGAACCATATAACCTATATCCTAAATATATTTCAATTTACATATTTAAAGTTTTGCCTAAAACGTCTTCATCCTATTCATAACCCAAGGGCAATTATATTACCAGAGGACCATAAAATGTGAATTCTATAATAACATTGTCTAAAGAAGCCCAACTAATCAACTCTTAGTTAGAACTTTTTTCATTAGTCATTATCCCAAAGTGGCCCTTTAAGCAAAATCAAACAACAACAACGTAAACAAAAACAATTTTGGGGCAGGACATTGCTAATATTAAACAATAACAAAAGTATTTGAAAAACTAAACAAAACAACAAGCACTTCTATTCTTTTCTTCATCGTCATGTTTGTGTTGTTGTCCTACAACACAATTCTCATGAAAAATGAATGAATTCGGAAAGTTGACTTCGGACCGTTTGAAAACCGCGCAAATGTGCACGAGACCATTGATTAACCAGCACCTCGCTTTGCATGTTTGTGTTGTGTAGGTAAATATTTGTACTGTGTGTGTGTGTGTGTGTGTGTGTTTTTTTTTTGTCTACCTAGGCATATGTGTGTGAGCCACAGTTCATATTTGTTGGCGATTCGTGTGTATCCAGTTTTTATATATTATTTTGACCGTCAAGAACTGTCCCACAAATATATTAGCACGCCACCAAACAGAAAAAAAAATATTAACCTAAGTCTGAAATTTCGAAAATGTTCATGTGGAAGTGGAAGTGGAAGTGTTAGAAATGCAATTCATGCCCCCAAAAGTTACACATTTATTGTTGAGCGTACTCTTCGAATTCATTGAGTAAACTTTGTTAACGAGGTGAGTATAAATTAGGGAAATTTTGAATATAAAATTTAACATTAATTTAACTTTGGACATCGGCGATTCTTAGTTTGTTTGTCATTTAGAGTGGTGAAGGGATGTAAATCTCACAAACTCTTTCAACTACACTGTCTGTCCGTCTGTTGAAATTCCGATAAAGATTTCAATATTTGTGTAGACCTTTGAAATATTACTCCTAGGTTGGTTGGTATTGCAAATGGGGTATGTCGGTCCAAATTTTGGTATATTCGGTATTTTGGAGATTTTATTTATTTGTTCTTTATTTTGTATTGACTACTCAAGAGAGATTTAATTAAATTTGGCTATCGAAATTCAGAAAGCAGCTTAAACCGAAACAACCCAGGCGTTATATTAAAAAATTTAAGTTGATTAGGTAGTGTATTGAATAAACGAGAAACTCGGACAAGGAATGACTTGTCCATGTGAAGATCTAAACGGGGTATAATTAATTTCATATTCCTAGAAAATAGCGAAAAATTAAATGTACTCGCCAAAAATAGAGGACATTGCGATTCATATACCTTAAAAAAATAATAGATATCGAATATCAACGAATCTGTTAAAATCCTCATTCCTTCAATACAGAATGTTTGGTAGTACAAGCGCATGAACCATTTTTCTCTTTATATGCTGAGGAAGGACTAGGTCGCTGCTATAAAGCCTTCGCAATGCAATATTAGTCCGAGAAACCACTCTATCGATATGCTATGTAAATGACAGCTTATCATCAGTAGAGGTTTTGTGGGGATTCTATCAATATCGTATCAAATTACATAGCAAAGACACAAACCATTCGTGGTGAAGTAGCAAAGGCAAAGACCATTCGTGGTGAAGTGTAGATGTCGCCCTGTGTGTGTATCGTAGACACGAATCAAAAAGTGGTGAATTGCAGATGTTACCCTGTGTATTTGACTAAAATAGTGGTGAATTAGATCGTTGTCAGTAGATGGCCTGTCGTGTATGTAGCATAGACATAAACTTTTTGGTGGTGAGTTGTATGTGCAACCCTGATCTATGTCGTGTTTGTAGCATAGACCCAATCCTTTTGGAGGTGAGTTGTATGTGCAACACTGTGATCTGTCGTGTTTGTAGCATAGACACAATCCTTTTGGTGGTGAGTTGTATGTGTCACCCTGTGATCTTTAAAGTATAGATGTCGCTTTGAAAGATTGGGTGATTCAAAACCTTTTGGTTCTTTAATCCTTTTGGTGGTGAGTTGTATGTGTCTCCCTGTGATCTTTAAGGTAAAGATGTCGCTTTGAAAGATTGGGTGATTCAAAACCTTTTGCTTCTTTTATTTAAATTGTGGTTTGGTGAATTATTGATGCTGCCCTGTAGATTCGATAAAAGACTTGTTTTTTAATTTTATTTAATCTGGTTAGCATTAAAGCAAACTCCTAAAAGTATGCTATGGAAGGGAAACAATTTCGAAATGGAGGTATATGTTTAAGTTTATTGCACATTGTGACGAAATGAATTAATATTTTACCCTTTTCTAAAATAGGAATATAGATGTCGCTTTGATCGATTAGGTGTTTCGAAGCCGTTTGGTTCTTTTATTTAAATTGGATAGACTGAAAGCGCCAATTGTGTCTCTTATTCTAAATTTGTCAGCATGTTTAATCGCGATCAGTCTGGTGGATTTTTGTTTTTCTATTTAGGGTTCTTTTTCTTAAGTCCGCAAAATGATTTTTATAAACAATTAACGAATTTGCGATAAGTTGGTATGTGAGAATATCAATTCTCTTTTGTTCGTCAGCATGTTCAACATTCTTTTCTTTTCTTTGTTGCAAACATTTTACATAGGTCAGCAAAATTATTTTATATAAACATTTTAAGAATTCATGATTATTTGATATGTGAGAAAATAAAGTCCCTTTTGTCCGTCGTCATGTGTAATCATGTTGTATTGTATTCGCATTGGTGTTCGTCAACATTTCAATCATGATCAGTCGGAAACATTTTTGTTGGATGCATTTACAGAAATTATGAGCGAATTTAAATTTTATAAAATCATATTTATAGCATGGTATTAAATGCGTTGATCTCTTGGTTTATGTCATATTTTAATATAAATAGGATAGTATTGGAGTAAAATGTTACAGTATAAAATTGAAAATTGAAGCTGCATCATGGAGAAGTCAAATATAATCAGTATCTTCAACTCATTCAACTATAAAAAAATTATAAGTATGAAGGAGCTACAAGAAAACAGGGATTACAATATCAGTGGAGCCTTCAGAACCCATACTAAGTATGGTGACAGAATTGTGTTAAAATTGGATGACGCTATTCTCTATTTGCCATCCAGATTCCTATCCCTCGGAGATGAATATGTGAAACAGTTGTCTGATGGCTGCTATTCCATTGCAAAATTGCCCGTACGAGATGGGAGCGAGAGTGGCTTATATAAATTAGAATTAAAACAAAGTGAACCAAGATTCTTTTATTCTACTTTTTAAGCTAAAAGCAAATATAATAATAATAAAGTACTTTGTGTATGAAGAAATTTCAATGTTTTTTTATTTGCGTACTAGGAAAATAATAAAATCGTCAACAATTCTTCTAAACAGATTGAATTCACATAATACTTTGTATTTAATATAAATATATAGATTTTTTTACAACTGAAGTTTCGGGATGCCGTTTTGTAGCCCAGCATAGTGTGTATGTGTAATGCGCTCTGAGTACTTACATTTTGTTTACACTTGATTTTATTCCCGACTGTGGTTTGCAGATATTTATTGGTCATCTCTCGTCAATTAAACATTATTCAATAACGTTTTTTCCTTTGCAATGGCACCATCGATTTGCTTTATTTGCAGTCTTTACTTTAGAAGTAAAAATGAATACGTAAAACACTGCAAAAGGCATTGCATAATTTGTGAAAAACTTTTCGAGAAATGTGTATGAATTGAAATATAACCAAAAAAACAGTGCCCATATACTATATAATAAACCCATCTGTAGGCTTTTGCATATTAGAGATTTCAAAATGGATAATGTACGATTACTGTTTACGTCAATGTAAATAAAAATAAAACAAAGAAACCAATGAGTAAAAACACAATAGTTTTTTTTGATTTGTAATTGGTATTCGACAATAATCCAAATACCTAAATATTTATTAAATAAAACTTAAATGGTAACAATTTTACCTTAAAATTCGCACGATCTGCGTATGCTTACGAAAAAGCTTCTGGCGTTCAACGATTACAAAAAGAGAGTGAGTATAAGATGATGAGAGGTGGGAAATGTCATAAACTTAACGAAATATTATCGTTAAAATCTGCAATGTAATTACCACAAGGATGTAATATTACGGAGTGGGCAGATTTTAACGAGATAGGTCACAATAGGTTGACCTTTATTTTTAACAAAAACTAATGTCTAACTAAGCATTTGGTGCCACCTTTCAAACATTATCAGGATGTTGAGACCGAAAGGATACATTTATAATATAAGTATCATCATATAATATATATATTTTTTTAATTCATTATATTTATTATTTTCTTTCTTTTTTTTGTACTTCATTTTTTCAACGGTCTAATCTAAGACGTATGAGCCATTAGGGACCCCGCGGACGATCGGGCCATTAGGGACCCCGCGGCTATATAGGATCATTAGGGATCCTTTCAGTTACTGCACACCCCAGATATTGAAGCAACGTATGATGTTGTTCATTGCACATACGACAAGTGCTTCGACTGCGGCAATCTTTCTCCAGGTGGGACCGTGCCAGACATCGTATGCAGTAACCATGCAGTATAGCAATACGATGAGTCGAGCAAAGAAACAATAAACA